>NW_027366792.1:0-66000 GCF_046119375.1 Phyllobates terribilis | reverse complement strand
AGAAAAATAAAACTCTACGGAGATCGGTCTTTCTATAAAAGGAAATAAATCTAACCATATGTTAAAATATGAATATAAAATACTGTAAATGTCCACAACTACTAATTAAGAAATAAATAATGTCATGAAATATAAATAATAATAACTATGCAATAGGACGTGAAAAGTAGAAGATTCCCTTCCGAAAAATAAATTACGGGCGTAATTCTAACAACGAACGCTAAACTTGCACAAATTCTGTCACATTTGTCCGCAACTCGATTTCGTCTTTGATTCTTGCCATATGCCTTCCCATATCAGTATTATACCCTAAAATGGTTCCCGAGAACATTACTCCAAGTTATAATCCACTTACTTCCAATCTCTCAATTGTTTAACGATTAGTTCGATCCATCTCTCCTGAAACATCCTAGTTTGTAAGTTCGTGCTTATTAAGCCACTATTGTTCAACGTCTTCTAAGGTTCATTAAGTCTTAGATGCGCTTCTCAAGTATCGAATTGCGCTTTAATACTTGGAGATGCGCTTGACCAATGTAAGACACTTAGTAATTGGTTTACTAAAGTCCTTGAACGCGGAAAGGTCAGACAACAATAAGAGCGCGCTTTAAGTGTTTAAAGCGCACTAGATTTGCACACAAAGAGTTTTCCAAACGGTGAGAACCCTAAGCCACTAATTGACTCGGGATAAAATTCACCACTACAATGTATTGATTAGAAGAAGGTTACAATCTC
This sequence comes from Phyllobates terribilis, assembly GCF_046119375.1. Lineage (NCBI taxonomy): Eukaryota > Metazoa > Chordata > Amphibia > Anura > Dendrobatidae > Phyllobates > Phyllobates terribilis. Next base: position 65,268 of record NW_027366792.1, on the reverse strand, counting down.
TCGCTTCAACTCTTTGAAGCTCACTCGTAAACTCTCTCTTTGCAATACTTGAGTTTAGCTCTCTAGAACAATGGCACTTCACCTCACTTGATTACAACTGAGTAAACATTTAAGCTCTCCTAGCTTCTCTCTGAATTCCTCACTTTGTAATACCTAGAGTGAATGCAACAGTCCACTATTTATACACAAACCTTAAGCTACTACTCTAACTTAATTTCGTGTAACAAACAAAGACTAAGCATAATGCCACCTCATCAATCCGTGCGCCTTGATCAAATTGTAAGAAATAATCAGCCGCTCAGATTAACTTGGTTTTGTTCTACCACTTGTTGATGCACGCCACCTCATCAATCTGTGTGCCTGCGCTAACTAACTATCTTCCACGCTGGCGATCCCTGGATATGCGTCCCAAAGCCTTCAAGTTCTTCTCACACCTCTTGTGTACTCGACTTGAATTCTCCCGCTCACCAGCCTTCCCTTGCATTTCGGTAGTTCTCTTCTGCGACAGCGTACACCTTGTGCTACGGTGGAATCTCATGATCAACACTTCTTCCGCTTCATTCAAGCGCATCCTCTATGCCTTAGAAGCTCGCCTATACTCACTTCTGGACTTGAATGGGATTATTAATCACCGCTTGCGAAATTTGCTTTCTCCTCTTGGTGTTAAGCGCGACTGAGATCAGTCGAAGCGCATCTCTAAGTGACTTAAGCGCATGCCAGTAGATATTACAATAACCTGAAAAGCTTAAAAACACTAAGAAATTAAACATATTAGTTTGTTATCATCAAAACAAAGAGAAATAGATTAAACTTTAATAAGACTATTAAAGCTCAACTACCATAGTTCGATTCCGTGGATTATAAACTGATTACCCTACTTCAAATCCTATGTAAATAATAGTTGTTTTTGTGCTTGTGGAATGCAGCTTTACCATATGTTTTTTGAAGGAAAAGTACTTCTCGATCATATGTGCAACTATACAAGTTTCGGCATTTCGAGTAGTATAGAACATATTATTGGTTGGTGTACAATAAAGGCACGAGGGCATCACACCATATATAAATATTTGTGGATGGGTTGATATCATATCATATCAGCTTTGTTGTAGATAAGCACTTCCAACCAACAAAACCTTCTCTAAAAGATGCTCCACGATTTCAATTTGTTTAGTAAAAGTGGGAATGTAGGAACACGAACCCTATCTCTTTGATTTCTTGCGCATGGCTACTACAATTTGTACATGCTGCCTAAAATTTTTGCCTGACCATTTTTTACGTTATTCAATTTAGTGCGTGAATCATATTGGACTAGAGACTACTGTTGTCAATTACGACAAATCAATTCAAATGATTATAACTGGAAAACGAAAAATAAGTGTTGGAGTAGGTCTTAGAGTACTATCTAGTCTTTACCTTGCTCATATAATTATCTCTAAATTTAAATTTAAGAGTAATATAAAAATTAATTTAAAATACTAAAAAATAGATTTCTTGAATAAATTAGATTCATAATAATTGAGCCTTATAATTGAGAACTACTTAAATTAAATTCTAAATTTATACCGTCTTATATTTCTTATAAATAGAAGGTCTGCCATATGTTAAATATAAAATAGAAATGAGATGAAATATTTGTAAATTATTTTTATATATTTAAATATATTTTAAATAGGAAATTGGAGATTTTAGGAGTTCTGAATTTTTCAAACAAGATGTGAGAAGACCCTAATATTAAAAAATAAAATAGGGAGATATTTAAGAGTTAAGGTTTTAAGAGCACTATATAGTGCTTCTATAATTAACCCTAAACTCAAATTTAGGGATAAAATTAAAATTTGATTAAAAATAATAAAATTTCATATCTCCTAAATAAACTGGATCCACAATATTTGAGTCCTATATTCCAAAACTCCCTAAATTAATTTCCATTTTGTACTTTCCTATATAACTCCTACATAGATGGCCCACCATAACTTGAATATAAAATAAAATTAAGATGAGATATTTAGAAAAATTCTGTTTTGAGTATATCATGTTGTTATTAAAACAAGAAATAGAAAGACCCTAATATTTGAGAAATGAAATAGGAAATATTTATGAGTTCAAATTTTAGGAGTATTGTAAAGAGTGTTCTAATTTACTTGCAATGTTATCTAATGGATGAAGTTTTTAATGTCTTTCTTTATATTAGAAGGGGACTTGTGAGTTTTTACCCAAATATTGATTAATGACGCATGAGACATATTTTATTTATCATATTAGTTTATGGATTATTTTTTATTGCTCAATGATTTTAGAACAGATATTTTATAGAACTTAGCGAGTTATAACATAAATAACATTTTGACCAACAATTTTTACGGTCTACTTTTTGTAGAGTTTTAGAATGAACTCTATAGATAGATTATAAACTCTACCGTAAATATGGTAAACCTTTACAATAATCATAATATAAAAAGATTTTTTAACCAAAAATATTTATCCAACTTTAAGTAGAGTAATTCTATCTTAGCCAACCCCTTATTCAAGATAGACTTACTCTACCTAGAGTTTGTTAACATGGAAGGAGGAAGACGAAAAATAAGAACTTATTTCATTAATTGATTGAGAATTTAAAAAGCGTCTTTATATTGAAGAAGTTGTTCAATGAGTTCAACTAAAATAACAAACCGAAGAACATATTTACATAAATAGCTCGGACTTCTATACTAATTACATTCATATATGTTATTAGCCCTCTCAAAAAGGAGGATATTGTTTGAAATATGTCCAATTTGGGGAGAAACTCGTGATGCTTGATTCTAGGTAAGGACTTTGTCAGAATGTCAACTAGTTGTTTCTTGGATGGAACATGATCAATGGAAATCAAGCCCTCTATCAGTTTCTCTCAAACGAAATGGGCAATCTAGGTTGACATATTCATGGTATACTGGGTTGCGTGTAATGTGAATTGCAACCTGATTATCACACTTGAGCTCTACTGGTGTGATATCTGTAACTTCAAAGGAGAGTTAAGAAAGCAAGTTTTGCACAAATTTGCCTCATATATATGTATTATGCCTCTGCAGGCGAGAGGGACACAGTTGTCTGCTTCTTTGATTTGCAAGAGATAGGAGCTCCACCAAGTAATGTTATAAAACCACTCAAAAATCTTATTGGCTATGGACATGAAGGCCAATTAGTGTCGCAAAAAGCAAGTAATTTGAGATGATCCTTGTAGTTCAACAAAATTCCAAGTTTAGATGTACCTTTGAGGTACCTTAATGTATGTTAAGCAACTGTAAGATGAGGTTGTCTTGGAGCTTGGAGGAATTGACTCGCGTATTGTACTGTGAAGGCTATGCCAGGCCGAGTGTGCAAAAGAAAGTCTAGCTTCCCTATCAATCTTCTATACAGAGATGAATTTGGAATGAGATCACTCTCTATTGAAGAAAGTTTACAGTTGAGAGCTAGAGGAGTGATATCTTAGCATTCAAACTCTTCAAGGACTTCTAAAATGTACTTCCTTTGTGCCAATATCATTCCACTAGAGTGTGAGAGGAATTCAATTCCTAAGAAGTTTTCCAATTCACCAAGGTCCTTTATCTTGAACTCATTATCTAGAAACCGATTGAATTTTGTTATTTCTTCACTATCTGTGTCTCTGATGATGATATCATCTACATCGGTGGCCATGTAAACTGAAGAGGTTCAAGACTTTTTGATAAAGAGTGAATAATCATTTAAAGAATGAGAATAACCTTTGGACCTTACAAATGTAGATAATCTGGCATACCACTGCCTGGAAGCCTGTTTCAGGCCATAAAGAGATGTCTTCAGTAGACATACTTGAGAATTATTTGAGAGAGAAAGGCCTGGAAGAACAATAATGTACACTTCTCCATGGAGTTAACCATGTAAGAATGCATTGTTCATGTCAAGCTGGTCAATTTTCCACTTCCTTTTGACAACAATACTAACCAAACACCTTATAGTTGTTGTTTTGACTACATGAGAAAAAATCTCATTATAGTATATGCAAGCTTGTTGTGCAAAGTCCTCACAACTAATCTGGCTTTAAATTTCTCTATACCTCCATCTGCTTTGTGTTTAACTTTATAAACCCATCTACATTCAACTGATTTCTTTCCTTATGAGAGTTGAACTAAATCCCAAGTGTGATTATGTTCTAGAGCTTCAAACTCCTTATTCATTGCTTTAATCCATCTTGGATCTTTACAAGCAACTTCGTATGATGTGGGCTCAGTCTCCAAAGCCTTCGTGGAACCAAATATTGGTAACAAAAGGCTTGTGGCATGAGTGATATTGAAGTATGATGGAAAGTATGTTTTTCATCTATAATTTGAGACTGAATTACAAACATAATCATTAAGATAAGGAAGAGGATTACGAGCTCTGTTAGGTCTGAAATAAACCAAGGGTTGAGGATGAACGTGTGATTGAATGGTTGAATTTTGTATGGGTTAAACACTGGTCTGAGGTTGTGAATCATTATCTGGAAGTTGTATCTAATGATCAATGAGTCTGAGTGTTAGGAACTTGCTCAGATTGATTAGAAACTGGATCAGATTGTTGAGAAATTGACTCAAAAGACACATCTTCATAAGGCCCATACTTGTTTGGAGCAGGAAATACATATTTGTCATGGGTCAAATCACAAAATTGGAAAATATCTTCATGGAAGGCTACATCTCTAGACACCATCACTTTGTAGTCTCTAACTTTAACAGCTTGTATCATTTCTTCCCATAACGGTAACCTAGAAATATACATTTTATTGCTCTTGGTTGAAACTTGTCTCTACTTTGTTGAATGGTAGATGCATAGCATAATCAACCAAAGGCTCTCAGTTTCTCATAGATGGATTTGTGACCAAAAAGCACTTCAAGAGGAGATTTATTTTGCAATAAAGGAGTGAGAAAATGTGTTGCAACAATCACACATCTTCCTATAATACTGTAGGCAGACCTGACTAGAACATTAATGCCCCTAAAAGTCTCAAGAAGATGCATGTGCTTTTTTCAACAACACCATTTTGTTGAGGGGTGTACACACAACTAGTCTTATGTATGATACCTTTGGACTCCAAAAAACTCTTTGTCACTATACTTGATCCTATTTCCAAAGCATTATTTGACCTGATCACTTTAATCTTCTTTTCAAACTGAGTTAGAGCCATCTCTATGAAAATTTGAATGAAAGGAAAAGCATTGCTTTTCTGTAAGGAGATATGTCTAGATGCACCTTGAAAAGTCATCAACTAAAGTCAGAAAATATCTAAAACCATCTCTACTTAGAACCAGTGTTCTAAAAAACGCTAATTGGGTGCTAGGCGTTTAATACAATTTCCTTCTATGAAAACTAAATAAAAATATATTGGTTCATAATTTTCATAATAATTCATAATTTAACTATGTAATTTTAATATAAGCATATAATTTGCTAATTAATCATCCAAAATTCATAGACTTTATAGTATTCTTCAGAAAGAAGATCTCCAAGACCACAACAAGCAAAACTCTTACAGTTTTTAACACATGTTACGACGTAAGTAATATTAAATAACTATTCATAATTCATAGTCGCAATCGCATGCTTATAGAGGACGTTGGTCGCAGTACGAGGGTGAGGGAAAGGGAGAGTCTAACAAGGATGAGAGGCGGGACGAGAGGTGAGGTGAGGTGAGGTGAGGTGAGGTGAGGTGAGGTGAGGTGAGGTGAGGTGAGGTGAGGTGAGGTGAGGTGAGGTGAGGTGAGGGTGAGGGGAACAACTAACGTCCAAGTACAATATATCCGAGGAGCTGCCTGAATTGACTAAAACACGTTTGACCATTTTGTTGCCCAACCAAATGTGGACCACCAGCGGGTCCATGGAGGTCTTGGCCCAGTCATTAACTCCAAGATAGCTAAAAATGAGTTGGTATGGCTGCCGAGCTAAGGTGTTGACGACCATTGTGGGTATCCCGGGGGGTGGGGTGGCGTTTTGCATTCTTCGTATCTCGGGTCAGCTAGGAAGGGAGGTACATGACATCGCGTGAAGGTCCCTACGAAGCCATTGGGCTTCGGGAAATCTTCTCTGGGGTCTTGGTTGCTGAGGGGAGACCGGTTTCGGTGTTGGTTGCCCCGACCCTTTTTGGTGGTCAGAACTTGCATATAGATGCTCGACCCAAGAGGGCATTATGAATAGTTAGTCGTTCCCCTTACATCATCCTACAATGCCCTCTTAGGTCGAGCATCTATATGCAAGTTTGATACCGTTATATCAATCTGTCATTTCTTCCTAAAATTCTCAGTTGCCGGGAAGGAGGGAACGGTCTACGACAACGTAACCGAGAGCATGACATGTTATGTCTCGTCGGAATGGGGAGTCCAAAAAAACATCGTGGCCAACCAACTCGTCTTCTTGGGCAACCTCACCCCTCAAGACGAGGCTGACCTCGAAGTACGTGACCCTCCGAGAAACAGAGAAGGCGAGCCCGAAAAGCCAGCTTTCACGGAATTTTCTAAACAGAGGGTCACCCTGTTCGAAAACCCATAGGAGAGAATATATATTGGGGGTAGTCTGGCCCCAGAAACAAACGAGGGGACCAAGACCCTTCTAGAAAACCCTTGTGACGTGTTCGCCTGGACCCCGAAGGACTTAAAAGAGATACCACCACAAGTCATGACACATTCCCTGGCCATCACCCCTGGTTCTAATCCGAAGAGGCAGCGAAAACGTAAACATGCCGACAAAAAAAATAAAGCAGCCGAAGACGAGCTGGCCAAACTACTCAGGGCCGTATTTGTGGAGCCAGTTCAGTACCCAACGTTGTTGTCAAACGTAGTAATGGTGACAAAGGCTAAAGTCGCCTCGCCTTATCAAAGAAATCCAAACTACCCACTATAGAGTATAGCGGTAAGTAGGAGTCGAACCCAAGGGAGCAAGCTTTCCTTGCTAAGTTATTATGTGATTTTCACGTAGCAAAAAGGGGGGGGGGGAAGGTTGGTAATACGATAAAACAAGTAACACAAGTAATGAAGAAGAATTAGAGATTAAAATGGTTCACCTATCCATTCTAAGCAATTGGCATGTTAAGTGGATCATAGATTCCTAATAACAATTGTTCTAATAATATTTGATTGGATTGTCCTACTCTTTGTTCATAGCTAGTAACTAGTCCAAATAGTCCTAGAAACCCTAATTGTCGCTACAACCAAGGAAATCCCATGATTTAATAGCACAATCGCATAAAGTTCAAAGATATGTAGGTTCATGCAATACCATTGACAAATAGTCGAAACTTGACATGAATTCAAGATCTCTACCCTATAAGCACTAGCAAATAGTTCATGCAAATAGAGTTTGCTACCGAAAGGAAAGACTTTTCAAATAGAATTGTCTAAACCTAGCAATATGATCAATATCAATCAACCTAGTTCATGACTCTAGAAAAATCAATAAAAACCAATGCAAGATAAAAGCACGAGAGATCAAGAAACAATTCCACAATCAAATTAGAACAAGAGGGTTGAGAATCTTACCACAAAGAACCAAAACCAACGCTTAGAACTTCAAAGTGAACTCAAAAGGATCTTTAGTTCTTCATAATTTGAGAGAAAACAAAATACAATAGAGAGTTTTCTTGAGAGTTACAAAATAGATTATGAGATGAGATCCTAGAAAATCAACTTAAGAACCCCTTAAAAACCTCCTCCCTAAAATGGAGTTTTCTAAACTCCCCCTTTGACCCATTAAGAGCTAGGAGTTACATAAAAATGGTCCAAGTACTAATTTACTCCAAATTGACTATCTAGATAAAAAGAGTTACAAAATATGGTCAAAATGGAATAATTAATCCGGGAGATCCGCGAGCGCGGCAGGGAGCCGCGGGCGCGGATCGGTCTCTGTGTTCTCTGGCGACAGCTCAGTAAAATGGCATAACTTTTGACTCACAACTCCGATTGCTCTCAAATTTGGAGGGGACGTAGTAGACTTCAGGATATAACTCCTAGAATTGAAATCACATCAATCGGATATAGGATTAGGGAGAAAGATACATTTGAACTCAGATTAAATCCTCATCACTTCATTCTTAAGCGTATTTGTCTTCACTTCGTCGCCTTTTGTCCCGATGCCTCATATGCTTAATTCAACGAATAAGTGCTTCCAAAATGTCTCTAAAGTCACCTAAAAACCAACCTTGGCGCCATCAGGATTGCGCCTATCAAATGGTCACTAAGCCCAACGGGAAGTGGATAATGTGCGTCAACTTCACAGAGCTCAACAAAGCCTGTCCGAAGGACAGCTACCCCCTCGCCGCCATTGACAAGTTGGTCGACTCCACAGTTGTACATGAGGCCCTCAGCTTTCTCGATGCGTATTCAGGGTACAACCAGGTGTTAATGAACCCGGCTGACGCAGAGCACACAACCTTCATCACCGATAAGGAGACTTTCTGCTACAAAGTCATGTTGTTTGGTCTAAAGAACGTCAGGGCCACATTCCAGAGGTTGGTAGACTTGATATTCCGAGATCAGTTAGGTATAACGGTGGAGGCATACGTTGATGACATAGTGGTCAAAAGAAAGAATCAGTCTGACCACGTAGCCGACGTCACAGAGGTCTTCACCACTCTCCAAAAATACAGCGTGTGTCTCAACCCTAGCAAATGTGTATTCGGCGTAACCAAAGGCAAGTTCCTCGAGTTCATGATCAGCGCTAGAGGAATAGAAGTCAACCCCGACAAGGTGAAAAGAAGCCACTGAAATCTCCCCACCAAGAAACATAAACGAGGTACAGTGGCTTATAGGACGGGTAAACTACCTTATCTGTTTCTGCTCGAAGTTAGCCGAGTGCAAATTACCCTTCTTTGACATCCTTTGCAACTCAAGAAACTTCACGTGGATGGAAGAATGCGCAATCGCATTTGAAGAACTAAAAAAGCACCTTGCCACACTACCTAACTTGGTTGCACCCATCGTCGGGAAGGACCTCCAACTCTATTTAGCCGCAACCACCAGGGCAGTCAGCCTCGTACTAGTACGCGAGAATGGCATATCGACTACTTCACAAGCAAGACCTTGACGCCCACAGAGGCAAGGTACGCCCCGGTAAAAAAGTCACATACGCCTTCGTAATAACTGCGAGAAAGCTTAGACCTTACTTCCATGCCCACCCCATACAAGTGTTGTCAAGTTTTCCTCCGCGGAGCCTCCTCCATCAGCCAACCGTTTCTGGCCAGCTAACCCGATGGGTCATCGAGCTGTCAGAATTTGACATTGATATACATCTAAGCTGACTATCAAGGCGCAGACTCTGGCCGACTTCATCGTTCAACCCGGTTTCCAAGAAGAAATTGACATCGAACCCGCGGCCGACCACCAAGTATGGACCCTATATATGGATGGATTCGTCAATACCGACAGTTACGGGGCAGGGGTCGTATTGAGAAATGACCGTGGCGACATAACCGAGTTTGTGGTTACACTAAACTTTAAAGCAACAAACAACGAATCCGAGTATGAGGCCCTTATCGCAGGGCTCGAGATTGCTCTCACTAGCGCTTGTGATTGTTTAAAATGCCTATGTGACTCTGAAGTAGTCGTGAACCAGGTCCAAGGCACATACGAGGCCAAAACAGGGACCCTCCCCAAGTACCATAGACGGGTAATGACTCTAATCCCCATGTTCAAGCACTTCCTGATAAAGGCCATCCCCGCGAGCAGAACGAACAGGCTGACAAGCTGGCAGAAATGACCTCACAAGCCCGGTCGCCAAGCTTGTTGCCGGAGTAGAACAAAAGCAAATTCTGGGTCCAAACCCGTGAAGAGAGATCCATTTACAAGAAAATGGAGGCCCTCACAGTTGACGAACCACCCAACGATTGGTGAACTCCTCTCATTAACTTATAGCCGGCAACAACATCCCAAACGACCCGAAAGAATGGTGGAGGCTTGAGGTACAATCGGCTAGGTTCTACACGAACAAAGGTATGCTTTTTAAGAACAGTTTTTCAAACAGATAGCTCTGGTGCCTGTCCCAGGAAGAATGAAAAGAAATGCTCATCCAACTACACGTCAGTCTATGCGGCACATACGCCGGTTGGCGATACATGGTCAAAAAGGCACTCTAAAACGGACATTTTTGGCTAAAAATGATAGCCGACACACATCACATTGCCAGAACGTGCAACCGGTACTAGTTCCACGCATCGGCTTCTCACCAACCTGGTGTGGAACTACAGATCATGAGCGGTGCCTGTCCATTCGTTATGTGGGGCTTGACCTCCTTGGACCTTTCCTCAAGGCCCCCGGACAGCTCGAGTACATCATCGTAGCAGTCGACTACTTTACAAAATGGATAAAAGGAATACCCCTAGCAAATACAACCGTATAGACCGTGAAAAAATTTCTATGGCAAAACATCATCTGCCGATTCGGTTTACCCCAGCATATTGTAACTGATAGGGGGAACAGTTCAACACACCAAAGCTAACATCATGGTGCAACGACCTCGGTATCAAGCTCACTTTTGCATCCGTCTCCCACCCACATTGCAACGACCAGGTCGAGGCCGCAAATAAGAGCATCTTGAACGACCTAAAGAAGCACCTCCAAGGAGCCAGGGGACGCTGGGTTGAGGTGCTACCCCTTGTCTTATAGGAAAACTGAACTACACCCAAGGCGGAAAACCGACGAGTCCCTATTCGTCCTGGCCTACGGAGTCGAAGTCGTAGTCCTTGTCAAGCACTTGTTCTCGAACAACAGGATCCTCTAATACGACGAGAACACCAATGTTGAACAACTCATCCTAGAAATCGAGCTCTGTGAAGAAATGAAAGAAAAAGCTGCCATACACACAACTAACCAAAAAGAAATTGTAGCCAAGCACTACAACAAATACATCAAGTCTATGGGCTTCAAAAAGGGCGACTTTCTCCTCTGCCGAGCCGAGGGCAGAAAGCTAGACTAGGGATGGGATGGACCATACATAGTCGACGCTGAAGTCCCTCCTAGTGCCTACATACTTGTCGAACACAACAGAAACCACGTTCCCAACACATGGAACGTGATGCGCCTATGACAATACTACCCATGAGTACCCTCGCCACAAGTATACACTCTCACCTTTTTCTGCATATACGACATGTGGATCCCAAATCCTAACACTTGTCCATATAAGCGAGGGATGAGTGCCTCCGACACCTGGACAATACTCACGTTTTCCTTTGTCATTACACTTTCCGTCCGTACATTCACACAAAGCTATGACTAGAAAACTACTCACGTTTTCCTTTGTCATCACAGTTTTCGACATCCCCTAAAATCGGCCAAGTCCACCTCATAAGCACCGACTACGAACAAATAAGCATGTTCACCCACCAGTTGGACGAACACAAAGGCCTCAGCCAGGGGCTTCCCCATAAGCCCAACAAAAGCAAACGTGGCCCTACCCGCAAGCCGCAAGAAGTACGCCTCTCAAAATAGTACACACACAAAGTGCACGCCCACTATAAATATTAACAATATTTTCATCAAACAATATCCGTCGTTCCCAAAATCCGGACAGAACCGCTTAGCTGACGATGATAGCAAAACACTAACACACTCGAAGGCGTAGCCGTCACTGGCTAGCTCACGCACAACGACATGGTAAGACCACGTCTAGCCAAATTCGCTACTATGTAAACCTATCATTACGACTAATATTTATGTCCTCGGAATCCGGGTTATTAGTCAATCAACTAGACCAGTCGAGCACACAGCCCGGTCAGGACTGCAACAAAGAATTAGAAACACTAGCTATAATCATACATCACATTTGTAGACTTTTCAATTCTTTAATGATTTGTTTAAACTCACATGCAACGATGTATGTAAGGCACCGGTTAAGAGACTATCAATTAACAGTTTTCCCATATTGTGCAAAACAAAATGAAAATTTCAACCTAAAATCATCGTTTACACCCGAGTCGTGACCAATTATTTAACAAAAAAACATTTGCAAAACCACTCCAGGGTCAAAGTTCACAACGCAGCATAAATAAAGAGAAAATAAGAATCTAAGCGCTAGACCTCGTGCCCGGCCATAGCCTCTTAGGCGATAGAGGTGCATCCTCTTTAACATCCCTATGCCTTTTAGTCTTATCCGCCGCCTCTTTGAGTTTTCGCCGAAGGGGCACAGTCGGGTACGCAATCATTGATACGTTATAACCCGGGGCAAACTCCATGTTCGGCTTCAGGGCATGCACATGCCAGACATCAAGAGGGTCCTCCCCAGCATCGGCAAAAGTGCCCGGCTCCGGAAAACCATAAGGGGGAGGGAAGGCATCAAATTCCTCTGGACAGCTTTTTCTTCACAAGCTCCAGCACCACGGTGGCCCGATAACGGTTGTAATAGGTGACCCAGCTCTGGATCCGGCTACCCCTAACAAACTGGGACACAGCCGCCTCCCTCACGCCCTCCACAATCTAGGCTTTAGAGATCTCAGCCGCTTCCCTGAGCGTCCTTCACAGCCCGAGCCTTGGAAACTCTCAGCGGAAACCCGAGCCTCCTCGACCCTCTCCCTAGACGCATCCATGGCCACCCTAGCCGCCTCGGAGTTGGCAAGCTGTGCCTTGAGCCCCTCCACCTGCTTCCTCATCTCACGCCCAGGCCTCCCTAATTCGTATCTCGAGGTGCTCAGCCTCCACATTCAATTTTCGCTCGGCTTTGGCCACATCAGAGAGAAGCTTTTTCATCTCCTCCAAGAGTAGGCCGCCTCAAGCCAGTGCCAGATCGTAATTGGCTTTCTGTCCACGTATCTGTTCAATGGACTCCTAGCGCTCTCTCTAGAGGATAGCTGAAGCCTCCTTGGCCTCCTTCAACTCCTATTCGAGGGCCGGGTTTGAGCAAGCTTGAGCAGCGAGGAATTTGGCATGGACGGCCACCTACATAAAATACAACCAAGTTAAGACCAAGAAAACAACGTAGGATAAGGAACTATCCAACCCAAACCAACACTTACCGAGAGAACAATCGACTCCAACGAGATCATCTCCAGTATGTCTTCGTCGAGCATACGGGGAGTCGTCTCGGGCAGCCAGTTGGGATCGAGCAACTGACTCGCAATAGACTCACGGTAGTAAAAGTCTGTTGTTCTCAGCACTTGCTCCGGAGACGGAGGCGATTCGACCCGGGGAGCCGAACCCTCTCCCCTTTCAAACTGGACTTTCGGCCTACTCTCATTTCCCAGGACGCACCACAACTCTTCTAATTCCTCCCTCCCACTACTAGGTAGCACATCCGAGGAACGGCCATCACCCCTGTCCGGCGACCTCTACCCTTTCCGCACCCTCAGCCCGAGTTCTACGCTGAGTTCAGCGACGAAGAGGGACATCAGCCTCCGTCTCCTCGTCATCACTACATGATATTTGGATGACGGCCCCTAGAGGCAGGATCCGGAGAGGATGCCGCAACCCCAGCTGTAGCACTAGGCCCTTCAATCTGAAGCACCGAGCTAGGATCCACCCAAGTAACAACACCTCGGGGTACCGGATGCGCTAGCCTCACGCCTATCTATCTCGACCACATAAGCCAGGTCGAGGTCCTCAATATTGGTCATGAGGTTGTAGAAGGGATCCGCTGTACAAAAGAAAACAATATTAGAGTCTAGTTTGTAATTCATAAACGAAAGCGAAGACGAGAAGCTTACAAACAGGAGAGTGAGACAAACTGAGTCCCAACTTCTTAAGAATCCCCGGGGTAACCCCTTTTCTCGAGCACTCTTGTTATTTAGAAGCGAGGAGTGTCGTAAAATGTTCTATAAGGTCACCTCGGGCAGACCGATCACGATGAGGCGGTTTCCAATCTGCACTGTGCCGATAGCCGAAGGAATGCCCGAGTCGGTAGGGGGTCTCACAAGTAACCACTTCTCCCTCCAATCGGGGACGTGGTCCAAGTGTTTCCATTTCGTCTTTATTACGGTCCGGAGGTAGTACAACCCCACCTCCTTAGGCAAGGTTTTAGCCGAATGGAGAGTAGAGAAGTCGAAAAAATTCGGCTCGACCCCCAATTCCCAACACCTCAACATGTGAGTCACAATGCAACGCCACACGTTGAGGTGTAGTTGTCCCGAGTTCATCCTTAGCCGACGACAACATGCCTTGCCGAGGCTCGACAACGGTAACCTAAACCCCGCTTCTAACGCTTGTACGCTAATTGGAAAGAACAGGAGAAGTCGTTCGTCATTACCGGAGCTAGGCACCAGCAGGGCCAATCTCTACCATTCATAAGATTTAATGATTGTGATTAATTTCTTCACTTTCCAAATCTCTCTTTATTATCATTGTTACAGATAGGTTACCACTTTCATATAAGAATTTTATAAGTGTATTCATGTAGTTGATTTTGAAACTCCATGTAAACTAGATTGTTAATTTTTATACTTACATTGTAATGTCATTTGTAGTGTGGATGTAGCTCGATATAAGCTAAATTTTATTGATTGGTGAATCTAATTACTCACGTTCTATTAAGAAAATTATTCTGGGAAATGATATTATTATTTTTCTAATTTAGCTATGCCTATAGGGCATGTGTTCTTTCTACAGATTATTTATTAAATTAAGGCGGTTTACAAAATATAATGACATTTAATTATATTAATATTTTTTCGAAGATTAGGCTAAAAAGGACTCAAAGCTATGAATCTAGTGTTAGGCCTGGCCCAGCCATGCTGGTTATTAACAAGTCAGACTGTCCGAATAGCTCGCAACCTCTGTTGGGCCGCAACGGACGCGGGATCCAGTACACATAGAAACCCTAGAAAAGCCCAACCCTAGATGGCTCGTGTCCCAAGCATAACAGGTGAGGTCCACGACCTCATGAGTATATATATAGCGTAAGGGGGCGTGGCATGCCCTCTCTGGCTTTTTCCCATTTTTAGTAAGGCAACTACGATCCAACAGTATTTCACTAACACATTGCAGATTCTTCCCTTTTGGGTAGAATCAAGGTAGCTGGCCAACATCTCTCCAACATGAAATCTGATCACTCTTCCCCCTAACCCTTCTTTCTCCTCAATCCTTATTAAACCCTCACAGATAAACCATTAACTTAAGGCTCGGAGAGTCAAGTCCAGTGTACAAACACCTTGGGCTTAGCTTTGCAGGTAGAAGGAAGGTCAAATTCCGACGGTTTTACTCGAGATCTCCACCAACGCCAACTTAGAGGGGTTCCCATCCTCAGATCTTCTCGGAGAAGAACATCTAAACACTTGTCTGAGGTTGCGTGTTGTGCCCGGACGACTTGTGGTATAAACATCTACATACACATCTGAGTCTATATACACACTCAAATATTCTAATACCTACCTTTTTTTAAGCATACTTTTAGTATATCAAGTTTTACAATGATGTGATCCAGGATTGCAATCACTCAATTCGAGGCGAATGTAATACGACCTCGTCCATGGCGTCCTCCTTGGACAAATACTTAATGTATATAGTTAAAGTATTCTATTATTAATTCGCATTCTCATGTTTTATGCATTTTTTGTTTTGTGTGTGTGTTTCTCTTATGCTTAAGAGGATCGCCCATTAGTTAGAATAGGGCCAAGCCCACTAGGGTGTTGGAAGGTTTCATTTGGCTATATATAGCCTTCTTGTATTTCTTTTAGAATAACGTTGAATTTGAGAGCTAAGCTTGTGTTTAAACACCCTTAGCTTCGATGTCAAACCCAGTTCGGGCTCGCACCTCTATGAGCCATTTATCTATTTCCCTCACGCACCCAAGGCACCCAAACACAATCAAATGACGACGACTAGGTGAACATGCTCGATCTAGATACGCGCTCGAGACAAATCGACATACAAGTCGATATTGTATCAACTGGTATCAGAGCGGCAACTGATCGATCCACCGATCTGTCGTCACCATCCTCCCGGCCGCATCATCGGGTTTTGCCTCCCGCTCCGACCTGAACCATTACCACGCATCTTATTCATCACCATCCAACCATCATCTCCGTCCTCCATCACCAACGTATACATCAGGCAGCATCAAACGGTCTTGCCTCCCGCTCCAACACAATACAAGGTACTGTTTTCATCATCGATCACCGTAACTTTTCATCATCTTTGTCACCGCGCATCATCTTCATCACCATCCCCACCTACACACATCATTCCCGTTTCTGGACTGAGACATATTGGGATAATCCACATAACTTCCTGTTCGTTTAATAATTGGATCTGAAATTTTGAGGGAGAAAACTAGACTCGTATATTAAACTCCTCGAATTGGAATCGCTGCATTTGGAGTTGTGAGTAGGGAGAACGAGATTTTACAAGACCAACCAGACGTTTAGGGAACTTGCGACAACCTTCATTACCTTCAAGTTTTTTCCGACCTTTGGGCTGCTTGTGTGCGGTTACAGTTGAAGAGGAAGAATCCAAACCTTTGATTTACAAAGGAGAAACACGAAGAGCCCAAAACCTTTGGAGTTACCAGCAAAAATACGAAAGGTTAAGCGTTTCAATATTTAATTTTGCATTGAATGAAGAAAACAATAACTCTTGTTTTCATTAGAGATGAAAGTTAAGATACATATTTCTTGATCCGCATTTAGTACACCCGATTCATGGCCTATCGGTATAGGCGTGTTCTACTTTCCAACCCGTACTGGATCCCACCGCCTTCTTATATTTTATATGATGAAGTTCTACCCGACATAGATATTTGTCGTTAACGATTCACTGGGTATGATGATATCGACGTGTTCATTGACTGGACCGATCATATGGCATTTTACTTTAGCCGTCGTAAAAATGACGAGTTCGAGCAATTATAGGGGGTCATTCTTTGCCTCATAGGTTGTGCTCGAGACTGGTGGTATCACTTTGATGATGATAGGTGGTACCGGTGCCTACTGCTTATTGAGACATGGGGTCAGTTGGTGTTTGCCATGATTGAGAAATATGCTCCTCGGATTGATACAAATCATTTTACAAATCAGACCTATCGACGGTCAAGACCACAAAAGTTCATTTACATGGAGTCACCCATAGTGAGCACCTCACGCCCTCTTGGGCGTGTCCCTCAACGTACATCTGTTTTCTCTTCTCATCGATCCCCTGAGCGCACCACATATCACATATGTGTACCTCTTCCTTTATCATTGGCATCGAATTCAGTGATCTTGTCATCCAATGTTAATGATCATGTTACCTCCACCGGGCCGACTTATGATGTGATTGAGAGTTCTATCCCTCCAGCCCTGCCCATGTTTCATGAAGATGCAACGGAGATTCCTAGCACACCGACGCAGTCATTGCTTGAATCACCTCCTATCTTTGATGAGTATTCCGATCATGAGTTAATAGACGCTCCCATGCTGATGGAGAGTGAATCATTCGGCGTAACCGAAGGGATAGACATTCCAGTACTAGTTTCTACGGCTTGGCAAGAACCTGTGGGTGTTCGGTTCAACCACATGAGGTGACAGTCATTGATGTAGAAGTGGCCAAGCAAGAAGAGAAGATCACTCCAACACCAGAGCCTTTCATATTACGCTTTGTGGTGCCTAGGGTGGGTCTTGTTCCCTACATAAAGTCCATGATATCTTTGACGTCTTCACACTTGATCTCCCTTGCTCCTACCAGTTCGAAGCGGGGACACTTCAATTCTAAGGGAGGGAGAATGATGCGATCCAGGCTTGCAATCACTCGATTCGAGGCGAATGTAATACGACCTCATCCATGGTGTCCTCCTTGGACGAATACTTAGTGTATATAGTTATTAAGTATTCTACTATTAATTCACATTCTCATGTTTTATGCATTTTTTGTTTTGGGTGTATGTTTCTCTTATGTGTAAGAGGACCGACCCATTAGTTAGAATAGGGTCAAGCACACTAGGGTTTTGGAAGGTTTCATTTGACTATATATAGCATTCTTGTATTTCCTTTAGAATAACGTTGAATTTGAAAGCTAAGTTTGTGTTTAAACACCCTTAGCTTCGACGTCAAACCCAGTTCGGGCTCGCACCTCCATGATCCATTTATCTATTTCCCTCATGCATCCAACTAAACACAATCAAACGATGACGACTAGGTGAACGTGCTCGATCTTAGATCCGCACCCAAGACAAATCGATATCCAAGTCGATTTCGTATCATACAAGGTCTAGAATCCCTTGTAGAAATTTACAAGGTTAAGAAACACTCATCGAAGACATAAAGCATAACCTAATGCAGAGATGCACAACACTATTACATGAACGACAAATAAAAGAGAGTGAATTATGAATTCCTGATATTGATTCCGGATCTTAGACAGAACCAGCGACAAGTAAGTGGAATCCAAGTGATCGTTGTTGAGCTTGATAATCAACTGCTAGCAGTCAGATTCAAACTGGACTCCAAATAGACCTACTTAAATAGCAACATCAACTCTCAAATCATAGAGCCAAACCTTCTGCCGCGCTGAATCATCCACGTAGAATCTCGACAAACAACTCATAGTCAATAACACAGGCGTCAATATCGATCTTTCAATTGCCCACCTCTGGTCGCCGCCAATTGGTAGTCCTTGAAATTTGAAGGATTCATTGAAGGGCCAGAGATCGAATATGAAGAGCTATGCAACACATAATCAGCCACATAACGCAAAAATAACAATATGAAGCGCATTTGAACAAGTGGGTCCGGACGTCATGCTATTGACCTGCTTGTTCGGTGTACAGATGGTAAATTTTCAGATTGTCGAGGTCCGCAGTGACGTGATGAGTGGCATCGGAATCGACAAGAAACTCCGAACAAGTGGGTCGCAAAATGTAGGCGGGGGAATGGCCCACTAGTACAAAAAAGGGCTTTAATACCGTTTATTTTACACCAGGGGTACCGATTATTCAAGCGCTCTCTATTCTACGGATCTTAAAGGGTAGATACTGGTTTTTTAAAAACCGGTATGAATATAGACAAGTATACCGGTTTTCCATAAAACCAGTATCCCCGTTAACAACTTTTAAAAATGTTACACGCATACCGGTTTTCAAATAACCGGTATGCATGTTTGCTAAAATTAAAAAAAAATTTGAATCAAAGATTATAGCTGTCGTGAGCTTGATGGGCTCCACATCTCGTTGTAGTGATGTCTTCGGTTACTAGCCTACTACTATAATGAATCAAAATTGAATAAAAATTGTTACTAGCCTACTACTATAATGAATCAAAATTGAATAAAAATGTTACTAGCCTACTACTATAATGATGTCTTCGATTCTAGCTGCCATGAGCTTGATGGGTTCCACATCTCGTTGTAGCCGAGGCAAGCGTGATTGGAGCAAGTTGTGAGTCCAATATGATAGCCTTCATCTCGAGGCAAGCGTGCAGCACAGTTGTGAGTCCTGCAAGATCCGTTCTGCAATAAGGAGTGTCATGAGACTACCCCAGCTCATCAAAATCATATGAATCAAAGAAATAGTTGGGGAATGGCATGACTTACGGTGATAATAGGAATTTGTCAGAGTGATATGGCAGAAGTGTTAATAGACCTTTCCCTAGTTGGGGAGTCCAATATGATAGCCTTTATCTCGAGGCAAGCGTGCAGCACGATTGTGAGTCTTGCAAGAGTCGTTCTGCAACAAGGAGTGTCATGAGACAACCCCAGCTCATCAAAATCATATGAATCAAAGAAACAGTTGGGGAATGGCATAACTTACGGTGATAATAGGAATCTGTCAGAGTGATATGGCAGAAGTGTTAATAGACCTTTCCCTAGATGTACCAGCCCTTGGGCAATTCTTACATGAACCATTTAATGAGGTGTAAGTGTGATTTTTATGATTACAAATGCTGTTAAAGAATAAAGGAAAGGAGGCAGGTGAGAAGTACTACACAAAACAGCGATGCAACATCTTTATAGTAGTAGTTGGAAAGGTTTCTAAGTACATTGTTGCATTGTACTTAGAAACTACTGAATATTCTACATGCAAGCTAATAAGACTCAATCATAAGATGTACGTTAATACGATGCAACATCACATTCACAAAGCTTGGCATTACCTGTAGGAGCAGATGATTCTTGTACACCTGAGCATGCAATGATCTTGTTTTTAATGGTTGATTTCAGACCTAGGAGCTGCCCAAGCTGATTGCAGGTACAAGACTGGCAATATTTAAAAAAAATAGAGAGTAAAATATCAGATTGCTTTATCGAGATAAACAGATATTTCTGGGTAAAGAGTATCAAATTGCCATAGCATTGGGATTATATACTTGCACAAGCATGACAATTTCTTAAATAGTACACAGGTGGACCAGTACTGAAAGGGTAGCATCAATTTGAGAAGGCATTGGGCGACCATTTGACACCCAGTTTCTTGAAGTAAAGTTCGTACACACTGTTTTTAAGAACAACACTCTTGCAAACATCATGAAGAACTAAGCATGTCAGTAATTTCAAACTAAATAAGAGGCCTTAAGATCATAAATAATGCATGTTTATGTCCCAAAATCTATAAGATGATGAAAATAACCTTGAAACTCCAAGAGGTGCTAATGCCATCTTGGTCAATCTTGATATTATCTCTTACTTACCCTACATATCATTCACAAAACACTATATATATCACTAAAAAATTGTTCCTCTCCTTAAATCCTTTTTGTCGGCTAGCGAATTTCAGTCAGAAAAAAAAAGCAAAAAAGAGTGCTTCTTCTACGTTAGCTGATTTAAGAATGAATGGAGGAGCACAAGCAATCTCAATATCCACAAAATTTCTGGAAAAATATGTGCCACTAAAATATATAGAAAACAGACAAAAAAACTCACCCTTTGGAATTTCTTTTGCCCGCTAGGAAGCAGATAGACCCCATCATTAACAGACATATATTAAAAAAGGTAGTGTATACAAATGGAATCAACATCTTTATGGCAGCAATTCATGCATTGTTGGTCCAATACTTGCGCAACGTCTGCCGTTGGGTATTGACGCTCTGTACATTTATGCAATCAGAAATTTCATATTCGTCGGAGAACAAAGAACATTTCCTCAGATAGTTGTAGGACACTGACCAGGAGTTTGAAGAAGGTAGTTTAACTGCATTTTTTTCCACAAGCAACACATCTATAAACCTCCCGCTTAATAGTTTGCTAATTTCACATGGTTCCCTTATTTATTAAAAATATACAATTTTGATAAGCAGATAATGCGGGTAAGAATTCTAATCTAGTATAGATGTGCTACCAAAGAACTGCATTTTTTTTCTAACAATGAAATGTATGTTTTGAGGTTGTATACCATCACCTTCTAAGTGAACCGTATCAAAGCAGAACGCTTGCAGCCTTCAGATGATAATTTTAAGTGCACATATATGCCACGAATTGCAAATTGTGTATAGAGAAGTACTTGAATCATGAGCAATGTTACCTAGGCAAGACAACGTGTTTCGTTTCCTTTTCGTCAATTGCATATAGAATCTTCTATACATTAATTACCATTTGCATTTTTTATAAAAAAACATTACAACATCAAATGCATATCATCAACCTCAAAACTACTTCTTTGCAAAGATGCTGACAGGTTAGTGCAACTGAAACTAATCCATTAGAATTTAGAATATATCACATTGATTTACCATATACCTATCAGTTTATACATGGTTAGATATTAAATTGTAGCATGGCTGACAGGTTAGTGCAACTACTTAGATGAGATTATGATTTGGCATTAATCTCTACTTGAATCTACAATTGAACCAAGCTACTGCATACTCCCAAAATTGACGAGAAAAATTCACAAGACAACGTCCAATTTAAATCAATCAAACAAGTAAAAACAATATAGAATCAAGTGAGAAGAAAAAACAAAAGACTAGAAAGCAAACCTGGAGCCTTCGGGCACTCGAGGAGGACTTCCTCGGTAGAGACAACGGTGAGGCAGGCGCCGACGTCTTCGTTAACGGCGTCACCAAACTTTGGCCAGGAACGACGCGCATAGATTTCAGGTTCAAGCAACAAGATGAAAATTTTTGCCTGAAATTTCAGGTTCAAGCAACAAGATGAAAACCATAAACACCTTCATACAGTAAAATCTCAAGTTTATAGTTAGAAAACTTAGAATATCTTTCACCTTTATTGTGTTAGTTCTTAAATACATAGGGCGAGGACGCTCAAATTCTTCAATCAGCTCCACCAGTTGTAAGCCAGGAAACATCTACAATATAGATTATTCAGAATATGTAGCCAAGATAATGCAACTAACAATAACTTCGCTTGAGAGTTGAGTCTGTACCTCAATAAGTACCCCATCCAGAAAATCATTGTACCCATAGAACCACCACATGTCCGTTTTTAACTGATTAACAAAGACTTCCCTTGACTCTCCATTTCAACTTTAAAATCATTTTGCTACCTGTGTGTGGAGGGAAACAAGACACGACTACAACTTACAATCGATTATTCTGTCATGGACTTAAAGCTAAAATTTGTATTAGTGGGGATAGAAGCCAGATGAGGCAGAAATGGAGTTCGTTCTCGAATCTCCAAGGACGACGCGCATATAGGGTTCATATTAGAAACTGCTTATTAAATAACCGGTTACATACACACCGGTTATTACAAAAACCGATATCCGTCTCCCTTATACACACCGGTTATTACAAAAACCGGTATTCATCTTCCGGTTTTAACGAATTAATACCGATTTTTATGAATAACCGGTAACATTTTCCACTTCTTATACCGCTTTCAAAGAACTGGTATGAAATATGTGGTATTAAAGCTAAAATTTGTACTAGTGGCCGCCTTAGCTTTAGCTAAATTAGCGACGGATTTTGAATATTTGTCGCTAATTTTGAACTATTTTGATGTATTAGCGACGGACTTCCAAGTCCGTCGCTAACATAGAAGCGGGGAAAAATGCCGCCCGTTTTTTGGTGGATCAACGATGGACTTATGCAAGTTCGTCGCTAATTGTGAAAACTTCCCATTGGCGACGGAATAGTGATGGAAAGTCTATCGCTATTCTTCGTATTCTTCCTTTAAAAGATTTCATTTTCCTCGTCAATCACTTTCACATAAAGACCATAATCCTTTCATTTGCTCTTTGCTGCTCTTCCCTCCCCGGCGGTGACGCTCCTCCAATTTTTGCGCTCCTCCAATCTCCGACAATCCTCGCTGCTCTTCCCTCCTCTCTCACGGTGCTCCTCCCATCCTCGTCGCTCCTTCAATCTCCGGCGGTCCTTCAATCCTGGCGCTCTTCCAATCCCTGGCGGCTCCTCTCCATCAGTAGTTCTCCCAGATCTACAGTGGTCCCATGTGCGGCTCAAGGTGCGGCTCTCCGAGGTGCGGCACTCTGGTGCGGCTCTCCCAGGTCCTTCGGCGTCTCGGGTGTGGCTCTCAGTTCGCAATTCTCCTAGGTGCATGCGTTTTTTCTAAATGTTTTAATTTTAATTATATCATTGTAAATTATTAGTATATTATATAGATTTAGGATTATATATATATAATTGGTGGATTTAGGATTATGTAGAATTATATAGATTTTTTGTAGATTTAGGATTTAGGATTATATATATAATTATATAGAATTTTTGTAAACTATTAATTATTTAAATTTTTTGATTTAGGATTATATAGAATTTCTGTCAGAAATTATTTAAATATTTTTGGATTTAGGATTATATATATATTTGTTGGAAATTATTTAAATTCTTTTGGATTTATGATTATATACAATTGTTGATTTAGGATTATATATATATATAATCGGTAGATTTAGGATTATAAAGAATTATATAGAATTTTTATGGATTTTGGATTATATATGTAGAATTATTGTAAATTATTAATTATTTAAATTTTTGTGGATTTAGGATTATATAGAATTTTTGTTAGAAATTATTTAAATTTTTATGGATTTATGATTATATATAATATTTGCTGGAAATTATTTAAATTCTTGTGGATTTAGGATTTTATATACTTTTTGTTTGAAATTATCTAAATTATTGTGGATTTAGGATTATATATAATTGTGGATTTAGGATTATATATAATTATAGAATTATAATTATATAGAATTATTTAAATTCTTGTTGAGATTATTAAAATATTAAAATATGGTAATCTTAAAATATTAAAATGTTAAAATGTTAAAATGAGAAATTCTCGGTGTATATGTAACACAATAAAATATTAAAATTATTTATCCATTTTTAGCTTTACGATTACACTAATGTACAAATGCAAATTGAAAATATTTTTTTATGTTTTGCAAAAGGAATTTTTTTGGGATGAGACCGAATACAACGAGGCCTATATCAAGCATGTATTCTTGAGACATGTGGCGACCACGTACGTTGCAAATCTCTACGTTTGTAATGAATTATTAGCTTTACTCTGTAATTTTGATATATTTCCGTTTCAAAGGTACAAGGACGTCATTCACAAGATGAAGACGTTTGGTGTACGACATCACTCTGTGAGTGAAGAGAGTGGGATTCTGAGGAACAGAAGAAGAAAGTCCAACACTGCTCATTCCAATCGGATGAGCGAGTTTGTCGGTGAAGGCACTGGATTAGTGCGCCACACAGGAGGTTTCCGTTCCTTCATGAGACATTTCGACATCATTGTTTGATTTTTAACTTTAATTTACATATAATGAAATTTTAATTTTCTTTCAAACTAATAATTTGTATTGTTTTTTGTTAGTTCAAAGAGCTTGGTCGCAATCCGAGCGCAACTGAGATGTAAACTCATACGCACACATCGAGGAAGGACAAGGACAAGAGTCTCCTGGTAGACTCGAGGGCGGAGAGGATGACGTTAATTTGTAAATTAATAATATGTTATGACGCGGTTTTTGTACCTAACTAATAAGTTTTTCTCAGTTATTGTAGAAAGCGATCGCCTGAAAGCTTGTTGCTTCGTCCCAGCCGCCGACTAAAGAGAGTGAAGACACGAGCATGGCTGACGGGGACGAGATGTAGCTATTTTTGGACATCGAGGGCGTCAACAAGAAGCATCGGGTGTACAAACTCGGTTCGGCGGCTGGTGCATATATCGATACATCTCACAATCGGGCGAATCGAGCCAGATCATCTCGGCCCAGTTCGTCCTCTCATATTAACGAAGAGGATGTTCAGCGTCGTATGAAAGAAATGG
Organism: Phyllobates terribilis; assembly: GCF_046119375.1. Taxonomy (NCBI): domain Eukaryota; kingdom Metazoa; phylum Chordata; class Amphibia; order Anura; family Dendrobatidae; genus Phyllobates; species Phyllobates terribilis. The sequence goes on along the minus strand of NW_027366792.1, from coordinate 40,141 downwards.
AAGCGCGGATGAAAGCGCAGATGCAAGCGCAAATGCAGCAAATGCAAAAGCAATGGCAAGCGCAAATGTATGCTCAAATGCAGGCGCAAATGCATGCAGAAATGCAAGCGCAAATGGTTGATTTCGTCTGAGCTAAGGTGGCCAAGATGATGCCAACCCTTCCTCTAGAACATCGCCGGCCATCGAGAGACGACAACGATGATGGCGAGTCATAGTTTTTACATACTTCATTTGTACGAACTACGTTTGTAATGATTTGTATCTTTGTTTGAAATAACAATTTCGGTTTTATTAATGTTAATATTACATTTTCCTTATAATATTGTGTTTTAATGAAAAAATATTGAAAATCCAAATCTCGCTTTTATTAATGTCAAAGACGTATTAACGACGATGTGGATGGATTTTGGGGCTAGATTCGCGACGGATATCCGTCGCTACAGACAGCCTCTCGGAGACAAAAATGGCGACGGAATTCCGTCGCCAATTCGGTCGCAATAGAGAGGCTCCGGGAGACCAAACATAGCGAAGGATATCCGTCGCTGACGGGTTGTTCCCGGGACACATAATTAGCGGAAATCCGTCTCTACATCGGTCGCTATATGGTCGCTCCCAGGAGACATAATTAGCGACGGATATCCATCGCTACATCGGTCACTATATGGTCGCTTCTGGAGACGACATTAGAGACGGATTTCCGTCGCTAATTAGTGGCGGAATTATAAATCTATCGCAAACATTGATATAAAATGAGGACGATAGACCGTATCCATCGCAAATCCGTCGCTAACGTATTTTAGAGACGAATTGGCGTTGATTAAAAAATCCTTCGCTAATCAACAACATTTTAGTAGTAACGATCTGTTAACCAGACGTTTGTTTAGTGTCATACTAGGGGCGGAGCCACAAGGGAGGGGCCGAGGGGTCACCCGTCCCTGCGGTCCTCCGATCGAACAATAATATATATTATAGTTCATAATATTTTAATATATTTATTAAATTAATTGGAGAGACAAATAAGTAGTTTGGTGTAGTACTAGTAGTAATTTGTGCTATTAATGCAAGAGGTCATGGTTCAAGTCTCATCCGAATGTTTTAAATAATTTCCAACAAATATATATATAATCCTAGTACTTCTTTTTTTCTCTTTTTAATTTGTATAAGTATTTATCACTTTTCAATCTATGTTTTTTCATATTCGAATGTTTTAGACTTCTATATTTAAGTCATTATTACTTCTATCTTTTATAATTTTATGTATCATATATGATGTAAATATACATCACTTAAGTCTAATTTTTTATATTGATTTTTAATTAAAAAACAATTAAAATAATTCTTAGTGTATAATATCTATATTACTTTAAATTTATAATTTGTATGTTCTTCACGTTGATTTTCCCCCTTCTTATAACAAAATAAATTTTATTTCAACTTAATCCTACATAGATGAGTTTTCAAGTAAACAAACAAAAACAGAAAAGAATAATTTTATTATAAAGATCAAGTTTTAAATTGTCGAGTTTTTATTCATTACATATATTTGGCGTACCTTAAGCGCCTTTATTTACTTTCAAATATGATTAAAATAATCAAACAATACTTCATAAATATTAAAATAATTATAAATAAATCATAACAATATAAATGACTAATGAAAAGAAGACAAAATAAAATAAAATTTGCTCTCTAAGAATAACTTTTTGGCTCCGCCACTGCATGCCATTATCTGTATTGTTAAGCTCATTTAACCATAGTCTGTTAACCATTGGTTCGATGACCATAAATATTCGTAGTTCATCTTCAATGTATGTTCACAAAGCTCGTCTATCAATTCAAGCACTGCAAGAATCTTCACAATAGGAGAATAGATGTGGAGAATGGGTAGACTAGATAGTGACCAACGCTTTAATTCTTCATTAAAAATGGATACGGAAAACAAAGTAGATATCGCAGGCTCACACCATGTAACAAATGGAATGCAAAAGAGAAGGAATTGATTACATGGAATTACGGACTGCAGAGGAAGATATTGCAAAGTGCATATTACATGTTTTAGTTTTTAGGTGTGCAAGTCAAAAGTAAATATTTAATAATTGTTGCAAACTTGGAGAATATGTGTATCTTGTAGAAATTGATGATTTTCTCTAATACTCTAACTTCTAACTAGTACTAATTAAGTAGTAATGAATGGGTACTAGCTAGGCACACTAAAAATTAAGAATCAAATAAGCTAGTTATCTATATGTTAACTAAATAGACAACAATATATGATATATTAATTCAATTCAATTTATTGATGATAAATGTGTGATTATGTTAATATTATATTATTTGTCTAATTTTCTTTCTAAGAACATAATATATATATTTTCGGTTAGTCTAACTGAGGTTGAAAATATAGATAACCATATCCGCACTAAATAACTGATAAACTCTTCGATCAATTAATCATAACCGCTAATCGGTTATTATTGGTACAATTAACCGTAAATTTAGTCGATTTCTCAGTTTTTTCGGTTTCAGTTTTTCAGGTCCACCTCAATATAGGTTTATAGTCTTGTGGGCTGAATTCCAACTGAGTCGGATTCGATCCCCCGAACCCTAATTTTACCTTGCCACTGGATCATCCATACTAAGGTAAGTAACAGGTCTGTCGGTAAAGAGATACAAAATTTGGATATTTAAAACCATTTGGGCCGGACTACTAAGATTTCTTCTTAAGAGATAAGCCCAAATCAACTTTATGACTTATTGAGCTATGACATGATGTACCTTTCAAAAAAACTATGACATGATGTACATATATTATCTACTCATCTACATTTATATGTCTCACATGCGAACTAACTGGAGTTATTTGTGGTCTTCCATTCTTCATACAAGACATAGGAAATGTTGGTCTTAAACTTCTTAATTAAATAATCGTGGCGCACCATCTAATTTTATTAGGATATCGCATATATTTTTGTTCGCTGCAGAACGTCAACGAAAAATGTTCTGTCTACATTTTCGAGCGGACGTATTTTCTTGCTGTATTCTTGTAATGAAAGGACAATATGTACGTAGGTAAATCTATCTCTCTTTTTTTTTTTTTTAAAAAAGAGATCTGTGCTCTCGAGTTTTTATTTAATAAGAAAAAAGTGACATACAATAAAATGGTGTGGGGAGTAGCTCTTCTCTTAATATCCTCATAAATAAACTCTCGAACACACTCGGGAGGATCAACAAGAAAACAATAACCCAAAGGAAAACCGAAAGCGAAATTGGCTAACGAGTCCACGACTCGATCGGCCTCCCTAAAGATGTCTCAAGTATGTAAATCTATTTGAATATGCACGACCTTATTTATCTATACGCATCGAGTGTATCTGGTAAATGATTTGCATTTTTTAAAAGTTCCAAAACAAAAATCCAGAAAAAGAAGCAACAATTATTAGGATAGCATATCCCTATCCTATCGTGTCCGGTGAGACTCAAACTCTAGACGTAAACATAAACAAAAATGGAAGGGATCCCTGAACTGCTGAATTAGAGTGAAAACCAAGTTTTTTTTATTATATGTCCAAAAATACAGATTAAGTACCTTAACATTTTTAATTTTAATTCATTAATTTCTAGTTTCTTTTTTCTGGTTTAATTATTCACTTTTAAGAAATACTAGTAAAACGATATTTTACTATTTTTAGATTGCTTAACATTTTATAAGAACTGATTTTCTTATTATCAATTTCTATAAAAGATTAGATAAATGTATTTCCAACAAAATATATGAACCAGACAAGTACTTGATAGCTACTACAAATTACCGATGTGTAGTTATATCTTGAAAGAAAACAATGACAAAGAAGTCGTTTACTCCACATATAATTACAAATTTGCAAATCTATGTTACCAAAGTACCCATATCCAAATTAAATTAAAGAACTTACACTTGAGGAAAATGATAATAAGACACTAAATAAAAATAGACCGGAAGGAAACTGAAATATATGATCTGTTACTCACATGTATCCCGGAAAATATGAAGTAAGCAAAATGTTATTTCTCATACACGGTAGTTTTGATCGATCTTGTTTCAGCGGAATCTTACACAAAGTTACAAATTTATAAATTTATGAAGTCTTAAGATAAAATTATTAACTCATTAGAATAAAAAAGAAAAAATATAAGAAAAACTGAAACAATTCATATCAAGATATAAACTTGATTTTAAATTATATAATAACACGTTTTGTTATGGATATCATACATAAATAACTATACAATAAAATAAAGAAACATTCAATATGCCCAAGGTTACGGGCTTCCGGAATACAGTGAGATATTCGTAAAATTGACAGTTATGAAGAACTTGATTGGGAAGTTCAATGGCAGAAGGAGGGAGATTCGTTAGCTTGTTATTTATTCCGAATTGGCGAAATAATGGAATCTATAAAAATAATGCAGCAAGCTCTAGAATGAATGAAATAAAATTTTATTTAGATGAAATAGCATATACGAAATAAAATTAGACGAAAAAAATGAAATTTGGTAGTTGGAAAATAAATCAGAAGAAATTATTGTAGAGATGTTGGGCTGTTTAGCTGTATTGGTTCGGCTTGTCTTCAGGCCCAGTAGTAATATTTTTAACATTTTATACTCGTTAAGTATACAAATTACTTTCTTGTGTAAGGGGAAATTGTAAGACGATCTTATCTTGTCTGTTAACACTATTGAGAGCTTTAAGCTCTGCATCAATGGAGTTTTACTTGTTTTGATCTACCATTTTATATGGTATTAGAGTCGAGCGCTATTTAATCTTCCTTTTTCTTCCTTGCTTCTATCTCGTCTTCTCCTTTTTTTCATACTGAGCGATGGCATATCTACTACATGAGGATACTACTAGAGGAAGTAGAAACACACCTCTCAAGCTGATTAAATTGTCTAACTCGGATCATCTGGGAGCACAACTGGTGTCGAATGTTCTTAATGGAACCAATGTTATAAAGTGGAGAAGTCTTTAAAGTTTGCTCTTGGCGCGAAGAACAAGCTGGGGTAGCTAATAAAATAAATCTATAATCTAAACCTAAATCTCTTCATTCTCACTGTTCTCCTCAACCTCAACAATAACCTCCAGCTACCACCATGCGACTGACGACTGGATGTGATGAAGAGGAGCAGTGGATTTTCTCCAATTTCATGGTGCGCTGTTGGATACTCAATTCAATAAAGGAATCCATCTCCTCTAGCTTCATCAATGTCACGTCTTCTCAACAACTTGGACTGAAGTGATGGATCGTTTTGACAAAGTAATGAGCCATTGCTCTACCAACTGCGACTGGATCAGGCAAATCTCACACAAGGTACTAATTTTGTCGTTGAGTATTTTGGCAAGATGAAATTTTGTCTGGATGGTCAAGTCGAGCGGTATAAGGCTCAGTTGGTGGCGAAAGGGTATAATCTGATTAAGGGCAAGAACTACTAGCATACATTCTCGCATGTTGCGAAGTTTACTACAATTTACATTTTATCCGATGTTGCTTCTATGTTTGCTTGGCCTCTTCATCAACAGACGTCAATAATGCGTTCTTTCATGGTCACTTTGATGAGGATGTATAGGATCAGATGTGTTTAAGTTAATCTAAGAAACAAATCATTGTTCCTTAGATGCAGAAATAACTCTCAAGCCCAATTCCTTAAATAACCAATAAGTTATAAAGGATAAAATCCACTACCTTTCTCTCGATAGGATTTTAAACCTTGTTTATATTGATAGATCAAATCGACTTCCTAAATCTCTAACACTCACAACAAAAATAACAGGCCTTTCATTGTTCTCTACACAAAACGCTTAATCGATTCTTAGTTTATCTCCCTTTTTCTTTTGGAAATCGATAACCAGAGCGAAGGATACTGAGCCTTATTTCTACGTTACAAGAATTGAATCTTGCAACGTACAAATTAGACTCTATGATTTTTGTCTTTGATTTGAGTAGTTTCCATAAATGGCTCAAAGTCAAAGATGTGAATCATCTTACATGCAAACGTTAGATTTACAAATATTACATCCATAAAATGCCCTAAGACTATCTATAAATAGAGCAAGTGAATATCCATCAGAATTCAAATACTTAAATCAACCGCCAACTTAAAAGCAAATGTTTTCTTGCTTTTGGGATTCTCGTCTTCTGTTCTTGACGGAAGACGTCATTCCTAAATAACTCTTCTTGCTCATGAGATGTGCATAGGAGTTAGTTTGAAAGAACATATTCACTTCGTTCAGCGTTTAAAAATGTTTTTCTGTTAATGTGGGTTTAAGAGAACAATGTTCTCTAGTTCTTTATTCAAGGTATTTTGTCTTGTTCTCTTGATCTCAGACTTGGACTTTTAGTGATGCTTTGGATCGGTTATTTATTCCTGCAAAATGTACTTGATAGAACATGAGATAACAAGTGGTTTGTCATAATCAAAAGTAAGGAAAATAGTATTGCTCATAAATAGAACGGTGTTCTCTAGATTCACAATACTAACAATTTCTCCCTTTTTGATGATGGAAAAATAAGAACCTGACATATCAAGAACATATAATAGATGAGAAGGAAACATGTAGGAGAATATATAATGATCATTAGTGAATTGCATATTCCTTTTCAACACAAGCATAGTTTCTTTTAGAGTTAAACTATGAAAGCTCAAGGAACTTTCTCCTCAATATTAAAATGTTCTTATCTTATGTTAGTCTGTTCAAATATCCAAAGTTCACTACCCCTTTTGACATCATCTAAAAGTCCCTATAGAAATGTATCACAAGACAAGTAGCTAGAGAATAGTGATTAATCAGCGCTCTAGGGAAATGGCAGGTAATAAGACTCGAAAGCACAAAACAAGTCAATTGCAGCAAAATTTCATATGTTAAGCAGTGAATAGCATGGGGTAGAGTAAAAAAACAAGATATTTAGTAGGTGGAGATAATGGTGGAAAAGCCTAGGGAAATCTAGTTCTGTATTTCAACGGAACAGAATTCTAATGAAAACTACTCTTTTTCAGCCGATGTCCCTCTTCCTTGGTTGGATCCGCCAGAGGATCTTCCACCAGCTTCTCAGTGTTCTCATCCTATGTCTTCTAGACAGTCTCCTTTTATTGGACTTTAGACTCCTTAGGAACACCAGACCCACTCTCCTTCTCCATATGCTGTTTGCGCTTCATTTTCTTGAAGGATTTCCTTGCTAGGACCTCTTAGTCAGAGCCTATGGATGCTCTGAATTGACTGCCAACATTTCATCAAAGGCCTCGAGGAAATTCCAATGATATTGATAGAGGGTTTGGATCATATCCTCTATATTGGTTGTTGTCTCAGCTTGATGCATGTCAACCGTGGATATGATAGTCCCCACATGTTTAGCACTATCATAGATGACCTCTTCTAGGCCAGTGAATCGACTCTTGAGAAATTCTAGTGTAATGCCAACAAAGATAGGAGGAGGAGGAATAGTTATAGGCTAAGATAGAGCGGCTTCACATTTTGGATCTTGAGTAGTAGGAGGAGGAGGAGAAGGATCAACTTTGTAGGTCATGGATGAAATGTTGGAGATGGTGAGAAAGGAGAACGTTGTTTGCTTACTGAATCTGTATAATAGCCGAGAAAAGTCATAACCTTCTTCACAAGATGGGGATAGGGGAGGGAGTGAGTGCATGCTCATAGCAGGTTTGCATGTGGGCAAGCATAATCCGGAAGAGATCAATCTGGACGTGTGAGATGATCTTTTCCATCAGGATAGGATCGTTGAGGACAACAACTCCTTTGTTCTCCTGCCTAGGAACAACGTTCCTAATAAGAAATTTATGGATCAACTTCTTGTCAAGTGTTAGATATCTGGAAAGTAGATCACCCTGTATTGAACCACCGAAGGGAATCTTCACAGTCTTTCATATGTTCGTGAAGTACTTCACCTTTGGCCACTTCTTCTTCTAGACCAGAACAATGAACCCATTTCCCGTCTAGACTTCAAGGTGCGCGCGATGAGTTTGGCATTGAGGGGGATCATGTCCTCGTCCCATTGAAAATGATGTCAAAGGCTGGGGTGTTCTTCTTTGTGTTATAAGCAAAACTCATACCATAATAGAAGAGGCAGACGTCATCCTCTTTCACAGCAAATGGCTCTGTGAGAAGCTTGTCCCATCCTTGGAGTTGGAGGAGGGAGTAGAAGGTGCTGATATCCTTGTCATAGGCCGCCTGTTCTAATGGAGAAAGATTCTGGATCCAAAATTCCTCTCCGATGATCAATGGAAAGATCACCCCGCGCTCTGCGAATACAACATCAAGAGGTAAGAATGAGGGAGAAAGATCCAACAAAAGAACATTGCCCTTCACTTTGGAGAGATCCAACTTAGGCTTCTTGCCCTTGTGTTCCTCTTCTTCTTCACATACCTCTGTTATCCTAAAAGCAAAGGTCCGAGCACCTTGTTCTCTATTCAAGGCTTTAGTGAATATATCAGCAATTTGATCATCAGTCCTACAATGATTAAGAATGATGTTCCCTTTCTCAACATGATCTCTAAAATAATGATGCATAATGTCAATATGCTTGGTTCTAGAATGATGCACAAGATTCTTAGATATATTGATAACACTTGTATTATCACAAAGAATCTGAATAGGACCAAAAGTCATACCGAAATCTTCAAGTTATTGCTTGAGCTAGAGGAGTTGAGAAGAACAGACTAGGTGACATAATATTTTAGATTCAGTTGTGGACAAGGTAATGTTGTTCTGTTTCTTTGATCCCTAAGAAACTAGGCATGGTCCAAGGAATTGCACCATCCCATAGGTGCTCTTCCTATCAACAAGAAAGCACGCATAGTCTACATCCGTGTAGCCAAAGAGACACGTGGAATAATCCTTATCATATCATAGGGATGGGACTCCATTCCCTTGAGGTATCTAAATATTCTCTTCACCGTAGCAAGGTATGATTCTCTAGGATATGATCAAAATCATGCAGATAATAATTAGCCTACTTGATGTGAGGTACATAAGAAAACATATCATCCCTTGATAAAGCTTCCCTTCAACCGTTTTCCCTTCAGAGTCTGCACTGAAATGAGTTGTTGGAGAAATAGAAGTGTTGATTGGTTTGCAGTTGTCCATCTTGTACTTCTTAAGAATCTATTTCATGTACTTTTGTTGATGGATTTGGATGCCCTCTTTCTTATGGGTGATTTGAAGTCCCAAGAAGAACGATAGTTCTCCAATCATGCTCATCTTGAATTGCTTCTCATAAGCTCCTTGAAGCTTTCTACAAGTGACAAGTTTGTGGAACCAAAGATGATATCATCCCCATACACTTGCACAACCAGAACACTTCCATTTTTCTTCAGAAGAAACAATGTTTTGTCCGGCCGGCCTCTCTTGTAGCCGTTCTTAAGAAGGAAGTGTACAAAACACTCATACCAAGCTCTTGGAGATTGTTTAAGCCTTTAAGGCAATAGAGGGTTTTACCTAGTTTGTAGACATGATCCGGATTTGAGGGGTCTTATAAGCCTGGAGGTTGCATAATGTAGACTTCTTCATTTATCTTTCCATTAAGGAATGTTGTTTTGACATCCATTTGATTAAGAGTGAAGTTTAATGTGAAGCATAATCAATGAGGAGTCTGATGGCTTCAAGACAAGTAACTGGTGCAAAGATTTCATCATAGTCAATGCCTTCTTGTTGATTGTAGCCTTGAGCAACCAATCAAGCTTTGTTCCTTGAAACGTCTTCAGAGTCATTAAGCTTGTTAAGGAACACCCATCTTGTTCCAATGATGTGACGATCAGAGGGACGAGGAACCAATCTCGATACCTTGTTCTTTTCAAACTCTAGCAGCTTTTCTAGCATGACTATCACCACTCTTCATCCTTAGTTCTTTGTTGATTTTATTGGGTTCTATGAGGGAGAGAAAGGCATTAATGGCACAGTGGCATTTTTCTTCGTAGTCTTATCTCATAAGAGATTTGATCGTTCTCTTCTCTCTATTGGGAACAAGCATTCCAGAGGATGAAGATGTGATAGGAATGGTGTTCTCTTCAAGAGACACGTCACCAAAGGGGTTTATCAGATCATCTTCTCCCTTAGTTGAATCCTTCAAATGATCATAATTAACACTTGGAGTTGGAACATCTTTAATGAGAGGTTGAGGATTAGCTTGAATAAGTGGAGACACATGGGAAGACTTTGCAGGAGGGACGTCATCATCAGAATCAACGCCAGTAATGGGAACAAAGTTCCCTTCATCTTTACTCGATTCCTACAAGTGTTAGTGGTACGAAATTCATTCAACTCCACATGTGCTCTTCTCAGTGACCTTCTTAGTGCGAGTGTTGAAGAATTTATATGCACTACTCTTAGATGTATAATCTAAGAAGATGCCTTCATCACTTCTAGAATCAAACTTCCCCAGCTTGTTTCCACCTACATTGAGCACAAAACACTGGCAACCAAAAACCCTTAGGTGAGAAACATTTGGAGTTTTACCTTTGTACAACTCATAGGGAGTTTTCCCGATCAAGGGACGAAGCATGGACCTGTTGGGGATGTAGCAAGCAATGTTGATAGCTTCATCTCAGAACCCCTAAGAGAGATTTCTCGAGATTAACATGGTTCTATCCATATCTTCTAGTGTTCTGTTCTTCCTCTCCACAACTCCGTTCTGCTGAGGAGTGTAAGGTGAAGAGAAGTTATGCCCAATCCCGTGTTCTCTACAAAAGACTAAAAGGTCCTTTTTCTCAAACTCGGTACTATGATCAGAGAGAATGGCCATTTGTGGAAGATCTTTGGCCCTTTCCAGTAGAGGAACAAGTTCCTTGAAGCGACTAAACAACTCACTCTTGGATTTTATGAAGATTGTCTAGGTGAAGCACGAAGAGTCATTAGCGAGAACGAGAATGTAGTTGCTCCCACCAACACTTTGGACACTATAGGTCCACAGAAATCTATATGAATCATCTCGAAAGGTTTGGAAGTGGATACTTGATTCTTGGACTCGAACGAGGTTTGAACTTGCTCTCCCATCACACAATGAGAACAATAATCTATTCTTTATTTGTTGATCTGTGGGAGACCGACTGTAGCTTCTGAATGAGATCCAAGCTAGCATGACCTAGCCTCTTGTGCAATAGTGAGGAGTTATCCTTGATTGAGGACAAACAAAGTTTCTCCTTGGAAATGAAAAAAGGATCGAGAACGTAAATATTTTCAACCTTTTCCCTCCAGAATCAAGTTCCCTTGGTTGTTCAGAACCTTGCAATCAGAAGTGGAGAACCTGATCTCATTATTTCCTTGGTCACACAGTTGGGAAACGCTGGCAAGTTGATTCCAAAGGAGCTCACCAGATTGACACTGCTTACCTTCACATGGTCATTGAGATTTACATTTCTGACCCCAATGATAGTTCATGTGCTCTTGTCTCCAAAGAAAATATTGTCTCCCTGAAGATGTTGAAGTGAAGACATTGTTCTTTTGTTCCTAGTCATTTGGTATGAGCATCCACTATCGAAATACCACATGCTCTCCTTCTTTACGTCAACCTACAAAAAGGAAATCAAGTCTTTTGAACCTAGACAAGCTTAGCTTTTCTGGGTGAAGCATTAATTTTTTTATTAATGTTCTTATGAGTGCTCCCCTGCACAGAACAAAGGTTAGGAACAGATTCATTGGCAGAATTAGCAATGTTTATCTTCTTAGAGGTTTCAAGTTCCTTCTTCTTCCTACAATCATGAATAACATGCACGTTTTGACCACAATTTCAGCAAACTCTATTATACAGAGCATGACCATATTTGCCCTTTCCAGGTCTGAATGTTTCATGCTTCTTCTTCTTGCTATTTTATTTGATGTTCACACCTTGTTCTTGCTTGACATACATTTTGTGTGTGTGTTGACCATCAAACAACATCTTTTCCCTTTTAGAACTCGTGGGAGAGATCTTGGTTGAGGATGCAGAGGAGTTCTGTTGAGTGTTCTTCTCAAAAACTTGTATCTTTTCTTCAAGAAACATTGTTCTATCCTTCTAGGTCTGAAGAGCTAAGCTTAAGATCTCGTTTTTTTTGGAAAGTTCTTCACGAATCTTTTTGTGCTCAACCTATTCCTAAGTGTTGTCCTCAAAAGGACCATGATAACCAAGACCATACCTCGGTCTAACAAACGCAACTTGATTTACAGTTTTCTCATCAATAGAGTAAGATAGATCATCTAACTTAATCATAATATTTTCTAGCATGTTCCATGAAGATTAAAATTCCATGTAAATCATAGGAGCTTTACCCATACAATTGGCACAAGTTTTAGAGGATTTAACATGTATTTTTTTTAGTTTCAGCAAGTTCTCTTAGAATTAGATAAAGTTATTTCTAAATTTCTAACTTGTTTAACCTAATGAGAGTTTTCAACAGTAAGACAAGCTATTTCATCTTCATATCTAACAAGTTTATCTTGCAATTCACCATTTTCTTTACCAAGACTTTAAATGATCTTAGTTAGTTGGTTCTTATCACATTCATTAAGAGAATTGGAAAGATTATTAGAAGCTATCTCAAAAGTTATAGATTCTCCATGGGGTCCTCTCTCCATGAGGCATCTTCCGTGTGAAGAACCATTGACGTCAACTTCTTTATCAGAATCAGATCCGTATGCACTAACAAGGGCCTTCTTCTTCTGAAATCTTCCTCTAGAGAACGTGTTCTCTTGAGGAACTCAGCTCTTTTGTTTCTCTTCTCCCTAATCATTAGGACAGTTCCTTGCAAGGTGTCCTTTCTCCTTTCACTAATGGCATATGTACTCCTTCAGATCTCTGTTTTGAAAGCTTGGCTTGAACTTTCTCTTGATAAATTACCTCCTGATGTGCTTGGTGAACAAGGTAGTCATCTCATCCTCTTCTTCTTTCTCTTCATCAGAACTATCATTATCCATTTCAGTCTTAGAAAAAATATTTGGAGATGCCAGTTTCGATCTTCAAGGCAACACCTCTATCAATCTCCTTTAAAAGATTTGCCTTGTTTTGTTTTGTTTCATCAACAACAAATTTACCGATGATCTGAGCCAGAGGAATAGAAAGAGCGTCGAGGGTGTTCCTCATAATTCCCTTGACTAAGGAGAACTTCTCAGTCAGTTCATTTACAATGACCAAAGCCTTGGATTCTTTCTCATGTTCAACTCCAGAGTTTGCAAGTTTAGCAAAGTCTCTGAAATCTTGAATAGTACTTGGAGATGGTTTATGTTTCATTCATCTTGAGGGAATGATAGTCTCTTTGTATTTGAAACTTTCTGCTGGCTTTGAGCTCATCACTTTTTCATGCATTTCCTTGAGAGCGTTCCACATATCTTTGGAATTGTCGATGTAGAGAACCTTGTCCATGTCTTCCCTTCCCAAACCATTAAGGATGTACTATCTAACCTTTGCGTTCTTCTCCATGGTGGTGTAGTCATAAGGAGTCCACATTGATAGTCGTTTGTAGAGATGTATCTCTTCATGTTCCTTTCCCACCATTCTTCTTCTCCAGCCTTCTTGAGATGAGATTTATTGGTGGAGATACCGAGGGAGAATTTGTCTGAGTGAGACATTTCTTGTGAGTAAACACACGTTAGACCCTTTCTTTGATACCAATTATAGGATCAGATGTGTTTAAGTTAATCTAAGAAATAAAGCTTTGTTCCTTAGATCCAGAAATAGCTCACAAGGGAACATTGTTCTTTGCAGTGGGAACCTATGATAACCAATAAGTTATGTAGGATAAATCTCACTACCTTTCTCTCAAAAGGATTTGAAAACATGTTTATTATATATATATATCAGTTACAGCATTTAGGAGCTCACTACCTTTCTCTCAAATGGATTAGTGCAACCCCTCCATGTGTGGACTTCGTTACAGATTGACAATGTCTTGACTAAGCCGTTATGCGAAGTTCAGCACGAGTTTTCGTGTCCAAGCTCGGAAGGTTATCTTCACCAATATTAGGGGGTGTAGAGATGTTAGTTGTTTGGTAGTACTGGACCGGCTTGTCTTCTAGCCGAGTAGTTATTTTGTCCATATTTATACTCGTTAGGTATACAATCAGTTTTTGTATAAGGGAAAATTATGAGACTCTTTATCTTGTTTATTACTATTCAGAGCTTTAAGCTATGTATCAATAGAGTTTTACTTGTTTTGATCTACCATTTCATAATTATTTGGTTTGAATTTTTTTTGAAACAATTTGGTTAGAAAATTATGTTTAGAAACTGAAAAGATGATATTCTATAAATTTCATCTACAGTTTTTTTTATTACAGGTCAATAAAGGGAATCCTCCTTAACCTGGAGACAAATCCCGCATTATCATGCTTGATAATGCTTACAAATTTCAAAAGAAAACTAAGGAGCAAATGATGTGTAAGACGCATCCTTTCTCGCAAAGTCCTAATATAACTATCAGGTACGTTACATAAGTTACATATATACAAGATGTATTCTATATCTAGATTCTGAGCTTCCTTTGATGCAAGCATGTCGGCTGCCTTATTATTCTCTCTATAGCAAATGAAGAAATTTGATGTCTTCGAAGTGGTGACTTTCCCGTTCGATGTCCTTGATTATATTATGAATGCTCCATGATACCTGTCAAATTTTTCTTATCGCATTTATAACTGACAGATTGTCTCCTTTTACAATAATTTTCCTCAAGTTAATCTGTTTAGCGGTTTTTAAAGCTTCCAGAGCTGCAAGTGCTTCTGCTTGAATAGGACAAGAGGCATGAATTTCTTCGCGATTAATGTCAATAATTTTTCCAGTGCTTCTTCTAATGATGCTACCAACATGAGAATCCCCTTTTAGTTGAAAAGGAAGCATCAAAATTTATTTTGTACCAATTATCAGGTGGTCTCCTCCAGTTAGATATATTCTTCTTTTTTTATATGTTTTATTATAGTTATTAGACTTATTATTACTGAGTTTAGCAGAGTTATAATTTGTCGTGGATATCCAAGAGTGATATTGAATAAATGTCGTGTCGAATGGTGATTTTTTATTGTTGTTATTGTTAAAGATTTGTCTGTTTCGATCTCTCCATAGTTCATACCATAGGAAGTATATTATATCTATGTTTTTATTATTAGTAAAGAAATGGGTGAAGTCATCAAGAAAGTTATTAGAACACCTAACATTAATATTTTTTCCTGTTTGTTGTTCTATAGTTTTTTTTATCATTTTGATAGTTATAGGGTATCCAAAAAAGAAATGAGAAGTTGTTTCAATAGGAGAATTACACGGGGTGCAATAGTTTGGAACTCTATTGAAATATTTGTTTAATCTTTCTGTAGTTGGTAGACAGTTTGAAAGGGCTTTCCACAAAAATATTTTTATTTTAGGGGGTAATGAAAGGTTCCACATTTTGTTAAAAATATCCGAGTTAGGGCAGGTTGAGTTTTTCTTGGTTAATTCAATAGCGCTCTTCATGTTGAATTCACCTGAGCTTGGTAATTTCCATATTTGTTTATCTTCGATATCTGAAGATGGGATATAGATTTTTATGATTTGATTTACAATGTTAATGGGCAAAATAGTTGCAAGTTTTAATGGATCTCGATTCTTGTTAGAAGTAACAAATTTTGAGGCCTTTGTATTATAGTTATGTAAAATTGGATTGAAGCAATTTTTAATATTAATATTTTCGACCCAATTGTCGTTCCAAAAATTGTTACTTTTACCGTTACCCATTATCCAGAATAATTCATCTTTAAATTTATCTCTTAGATATAGAAGACGTCCAAATTGCCATGAATGTTTTGACTTTTTGTTGTAATTTAGGATATATTTATTTTTAAGATCTTTTCTGTAATGAGTTTGACCCATATACTATTTTCATCTGTAATAAGTTTCCAAAGTAGTTTCATTTGAAGAGAAATGTTAATATCTTCCGCCTTATGTAAACCTATTCCACCTTGAGTTTTAGGTTGACAGATTGATTCTCATGAAATAAGTGAT
This sequence comes from Phyllobates terribilis, assembly GCF_046119375.1. NCBI lineage: Eukaryota > Metazoa > Chordata > Amphibia > Anura > Dendrobatidae > Phyllobates > Phyllobates terribilis. Next base: position 24,161 of record NW_027366792.1, on the reverse strand, counting down.
CTTGATTTTGGTGTATATTTATTCCAATGTTTTCATTAATATCATCAATTTTGTTATGAATTCTTGTTGGTAGGTATAAATTTTGTATTAGATAATTAGTCTGAGATAGGAGATTAGATTAGATTAGGACCGAGCGGCCAACTTATGAGAGAGAATTGACTTTTCAATTGGATAACTGATTTTGTAATTTTGTTATTGCTTAATCAAATTATTCATTTTTAACTTCCTAAACTCTCCTTTAGAGACGGTTTGTAGTGGAATTTGATGAGGGTAGTTCTAATGTCAAATTAACAGGCTTGCTGGGGGTGTTGGAAGAAATGAATATTGATTATTGGTGGATTAATGAGTTGATTAATGATTAAGTAGGGAAGAATAAGTTGGAGAAGTGAGCACGTGGGAAGGTTGCATAAATTTCAGCTTAGTACGCTTAATTAAATGATTAATCAGGAATTATAACAGGAGAGGGAATCTTAGAAGAAAGCAGTGGGCCCCGCGCCCCCCGCCTTACCGGGTTCAGTGGCCCGCAATCTTCCTTATTAATCCGTACTCTATTTTTTTTCAACAATTCTCTCGAAGTCGAAGGACCACACAAGTTATTTTTACCCCTTTATTTACGAAACTTTCGGCGGTCATTCCATTATCTACAATTTCGTTTCGTTTTTATTTTTTTGATTGTTTGGATTCTTACGTTTGACAACTATAGTAACCATTCTAATTTTAGAAAGTATTTATGCAGTATTTTGTGATTTTGGTGTCATGTAATTCAATATTAAAAAAATTATTTGTAAAGGTTTTCCCTTAAATATTGTGATTACTATAATGGTATAATCTCATTTAGAAAAATTATCTTTCTGGTTAAATTTTCTTTTGCAATTGATCCACATTTTTTTTTATGGGTTTGGGGTTGGTTCGTCTTACACACATTTTTAATTATAATGGAATTATATAAAATAAGAGATTTTATTACATCGTAATACGTGTCAAAAAAGTAAAAGAGTTTTCTAGAAAAATGACATTATAATCTGATTTTGCCGAACACCATTTTCTTAAAAAGTGTACTTATAAATGATAATGTCATTATAAGTGACTTTGCCGAACGGACCCTTATTGTTCCACTCTAGGGTTTTGGTTTCTAAACATTTTTATAAATAATTTAGATACAATGAATTATATTTGAAGAAAAGATATACTCCTAATAATTTGAACAAATGAAAAACAGTAATTGAATTCGGGACTTTGAATAAGCCTGAGTAATTAAGTGATTTCCTATTAGGGTTAATGTGAATTTTGGGATTTATAGTTTCATTCTAAATTTTATTAAATTGAAGGCTTTGATTGTGGGCATATTGATTTTATATGTCATGGAAAAAACATGCCTGATTTCTTGATCGATGAATTGAAAATCTGAATTGGTTTTGTGTGTCATGTAATAAATTGATTTTTCCTCCTCTCTTCGCGTTCACTATAAATATTGTTTTTATTTTTCTTTCTCCTTCTTAATTAGTTATAAGGTGGTTGAAGATAATTCGGTTTTCTTAGTTAATGGTGTTTTATAGATGTTTTTTACAAACTAAGAGTTATCTCACACAAAATATACAAGATCTTTACATATTATTTCAAACTTATTCGGCGAAATTCCTATTAAAAAGTTCTAACCAACTCTATTCATTTCAAATACATGGCAAATAAATCACCTCAGACCACTTGGTTTAGATTAAATTATCTTTTAATTTACACCGTATTTTGTATTATGGCAAAAAGCTCCAACAAAAATGTATGCTTATATGTGTAAAGCTTCATAATAATTGAGTAATATGCATGTAAAGTTATTGACATATGCACAAAATATTTTCATGTGAATCTATACTTTCATCTGTCAGTTTATACATATTCATAATATAAGTGCATACACAGACAAGTTATTTGAGTAATAACATAAACAAGACATTTACACTCAATATGTTGTGGTTGATTGATCGATTTTGATAAATTATTTTTTAACAAACATTACAAAAACTAAACCAAGAAGGTACATATATATTTCAATATTTTAATTTTAGTAGAGGGGACTAACCACAACCAGTTAAAAAAAGGATAGAAGAAAAATAAATATACAATTTCTACTCATAATAAAAGTATATTGTACATAAATTATACTCCTTCATCTCATAGTGTTCGGCATATTTTTCAAAATAATAATGTTCGTGATTTCTCTCAGTATATAATAAAAATATAGTTATAACTTAAGTGTGATCTTATTTAATTTATTTCAGTTAATATTTTAACAATAAAAAATGTATATTTACCATCATACAACTGGATATCTTAACAGCCAAAATATACATCAATAAGCATAAAATATCAATAAAATAGAAATAGAAATAGAACGGAGGGAGCATAGTACTTCTTTTGTTCTTGAGTTACTCACTATTATTTGAGGAAGATATGGCATACAAGAAAATTAGAATGTGACAATCTTAATTAAAAATAAATCATAAAATCACAATTTCATGAAGGTGAACAGAAAAAAAGAAAGAAAAAAAGATGAGACTAGTGTGTATTCAGTATTCACAATTGGAAATCAAGCACAAGTAACCACACCTAGCGTCTTACACTCCAGAATTACTGTAAAAAAAAACAGAATAAAAAAAGAAAACAGATGACTGAACTGAACTGATTGTCTGATTTGTTTTTTATTCCTCTGAATCACCAATTTCCCTGCCCTCTGACCCTCACCTTATTTATGTTGCAAAAAATAAACAAATTATACCCAGAATTCTAAAAACAGGCAAAAAAAACCCAAAGACTTGTAAAATTAAATACCCAAAAAAGGAAAATGTATAGCCCCACTGTAACAACACGCAGTAACCTTGCAGTTACCGATCCGGTAGAAATCTGTCTCCCCCACTTTCGGTAAATGCACCATTTTACCAACACCGGAATCTCGGCCTCTCCGCCGCCGTCTCCTTTATCCCACATCGACTTCCACGCCGATCTTGTCTGTGTATAGCACCTAGAAATTTACCTGATCCCAATTATTATTTAATTAAATCTCTCTCTTGATCCATTAAATATCTTCAACTCGTTTCCATCGCCGACGTAGCACCGCCGGCATTGCTGTTGTTGGCCACAATCTCATAGCCTCCCTCCATATCATCGTCGTCATCATACTCATCATCATCGTCTTCATCATCGTGATCCAAGTTTTCGTTCGGATCGTGTAGCGGCCACTGTTGCTCCGGTTGAACCGATATTGGCGGTAGAGTAAGCTGCTTCGGCTTCTTCTCCCTGTATAACGCCTCGAGCTGGCTGTAATAAGGGCAAGTTTTCGAATCCTCCCGCCTTCTCTTGTTGTTTTCCTTCACCTTCTTGAAGTATTTGTTTATATTCTCCCACTTCTCTTTGCATCTCTTGGCGTTCCGGTTGTACCCCAACTTCTTCATCTCGCCGGAGATCTCCTCCCATAATGCTCCCTTAGGGCCATTCTCCTGGTATCTGTGATCCATATTAGTCCTCAGTTTAATCAACGCGTCAATCTCCGATTTCGGCCACCGTGACGAGCTCCCGCCGCTACTCGGATCTGATCCACCATTACTCCGGTTCTTCGTCGCCATTGCTACCGGAGTTGTGAAATTCGTTTCCGTTGGTTGCGAGACGGGAGCAGATTGCGGCGCCGGAGTAGTCGGAGTTGGCGGTGGAGGAGGTTGGGACGACTTGACGAGGAGGTTGGCTGGAATTGGGATCTGCTTCTGATCGGAAAGCTTCTGGAGGAAGGCGACCAGAGCGGCATCCTTGGCGGCTATGGCGGATCGCTCTTGGACGAGGACATCGTGTTCGCGTTTCAGTCTTGCTAACTCCTGAGCCTTCCAAGCTTCATCCCTAACCCTCCGATCATTCTCTCTCTTCTCGATAGCTTCCAGAAACTTCCTCTGGAGATCCTCTTGCTTCTCCATCACATCCCTTGCTAGCTTCTCGAAGAAGCCTTTCCACTTCCGCTTTCTCTTAGATCTACTCATCCCTTTCATCACATCTTCATCCGACGATGTCGACGACGAGGACGACGGAGTTCCCGATGTCGAGCTCGGGAAATTCATCGGATTCGCATTTTTCGCAGCTTGCAGCGCCGGCACGTGATGGATCGTCGGTGCCGGACTCACTACCGTCGGGACGAGCGGCTGCGTGGCCGATAAAACAGTACTTGTCACCTGTGGCTGAGTAATTGAAATCGTATTAACAGCCGGAGTTGTTGGCGGTTGAGGTGGCCGAGGTGGCATTGCCATTGCGATTGGAACGGCGCCGGACTCAACCGGCGGGAGAAACGACGGTGAGGAATTGGCGGCCTCCAGCGCTTCCAATTGGTCGAAGAATCTGTAGGTTTTGCCGTCGGATTTGCTGGATCGACCGTCTTTCGTGCGCTTGTGGTACTTGTACACGTTCTCGAATTTCTCTCTGCACTTTTTGGCGCTCCGGCGAAATCCCGACTCCGCCATTTTCCTGATTCAAATTTCGACGAAAAAGTTTAAGCTATGAACTTGCTGCTTCAAACAATAGATGAGTTGAACCTTCAAAGATACTTACATTCAGCATTTATTTTCAACCATTACAGGTACATAAAATTACACAATTCATGAACCAATTTTTACAGCAATGTCTTGATACGAATGATGAAGATAATAATACATTACAAAATTAAATGTACAAATCTGCATCATCCGAACGACATCAATGGCGATAAAAGAAAAAATAAAGGTAAAAATAAAGAGAGAGAAAAGGTAAAGAAAGATTTGTAGCAAGCAAGGAGACTTGGCACGTACTCCGTATAAACAAGAAATGAATCTTTTCTTGCGTGATTAAATCCGTTTAATTCACACTGAATTCGAACTGTAACTGATTTTTACATAGTTCATGATATTCATTAGCAGGAAATAAATTGAACAGCAAGCGAGGACAAATTAGCTGGTGAGAAATTCAATTGTTGAAATTGTTGCATGTTACTTGCCAGCTCGGAGAGGATAGATATCGAGCAAGATAGATAATATAAAAAGCTAGAAGACGAAGAATCGAATGCTTCACAAGAACACTTGCTTGCAAGCTGTAATTGCACTTTGAAGTCAAAACAAATTGGATAGGGACTAGCTATACGGTAAAACTGCCGAATCGGAAAAGTGATTTTTATCCAAATTCGTTGATTGAAGAATCAAAAACAAAATCAGCTTCATCAAATCAATACCAATTCAAAGAAATAGCTAATCGATTCCCCTTTTCTGATGCGATAAACATGAAATTTAAATCTAACCTTGAAATCTCCTCCCAAAGAGGACCTTTGTGGCTTGAATCACGGAAAACGGCGTCCATGTCCGACCTAATCTGCAGCAGAGCTAGCGTTTCCTGCCTCGGCCACCGACTACCGCCGCTTCCTCCGCCGCCTGATTCCTCTCCTCCACCGCTTCGACCTTTACTCTCTTCGTCTCTGATAGGTACTATTGCAGAGCTCGGTTCATGAGCTCCGCCGGCTCTATGTGCTCCGTTGGCTGCCGGTGAAGCTTCTCCGGTGGTAGAAGTTTCCGCTCCTGGCTGTAGCATGGATCCGAATGCGCAAATCATTGAAGAATTCAACTGAATTGGATTAGCTTAGTTAAGCTAAGGTATATGCGGCTATGGCGTTGGGGTTTTTCTCCCTACGCAATGCCTCCTTCTCTCTCCTCCAGCCCCAATTACAGCTGATAAATATGGAAAATGCAGAAATAAAAATAGCTCTCCGAAAATGCAATAGCACCAGCAAAAGATCGGGTGAATTCATTAATATATGAAAAAGAAGGTGTTCTAAACGCTGGAGATGAGGATGATGTCTTGCGGTGCGGTCAAATTATTATATTTATGTTTATTAGTATAAATACTTCATTTGTCTAAAATAAATTATTGTGGTATTTTGCTTTCGATTTAGATCAACTTTATAATTATTATTGAAAATAATATTTAGATAAATAAAATAGTTTTAATATAATAATATAGCGATTAAATATAATAAAATAACATGGATTTATTCTAATAAAATTGTTCTAAAATGACATATATTTATATATAGAGAGTAAGTTTATAATTGAGAAGAAGTCAGTACCTTGTTTTTCTTTCTCCGTAAAAGAAAAAAACTACTATAATTGGAAGAAAATAGATACATGATATTATTAATGAACAAGGTAATTTTCCAAAATATATCGGAATCTCACTTAATGACATCTACTCCCTCCATCCCTAAAATAATTTCTCGTTGAGAATATTTTACGAAAATTAAGGTAAAGTTGATGATAATAATTGTTGATGAGAAATGTAATATTGTAGAAGAGAGAGAATCTCACTTAATGACATCTACTTCCTCCATCCCTAAAATAACTTCTCATCGAGATTTTTTTACGGAAATTAAGGTAAAATGATGATAATAATTGTTGATGAAAAATGTAATGTATTGTAGAAGAGAGAGAAATATATTGGATGGAGATAAAGTAATGTTAGATGATCAAAAAGTGTGTTGAATGAAGTAAAAGTGTATTTAAAAAGAGTAAAAATGATTGTAATCTACTTTCAAAAATGAAAATGGAAAGATTATTTTGAGACAACAAATATAGTAAGTGGAAAATTCTTTTTGGGATGGAAGAGTATTTTATTAAGGTTAGAGATGACACTTCTAGAACCGGAATTGTGGAACCGAACTGGAACCAGATCATGAACCGATAAAACCGGTCACTAGCCGGTTCCGATTCTATGATATGTGGAACTTTGGAACCGCCGGTTCTAGAAGTTTAAAAAAAATAAAAAATTAAGGTTTGTTAAATAATTTAAATCTAAATAAGTTTAAGTTAACTTAACTTAGTAACTTTTAAAGTGTTTATAGTTTTAAGATTATTATAGTTTTAAGTTTACTTATTTATTTTAAGTAAACACGTTGACTGGGTGTCACCAGAGGAACTAGGTTAGGTGACGGCGTCGCCAACAACTCCGAATTAATAATGCTTGCATTTTAATATCTTTTTAGTTAGTATTTAGTGAATAAATCATATAATAACTTAATGTCAAGTGCAGTAATACTTATTAATCAAGCTTTACTCATAACTGTGCATAAGAATTGTTTGCATTATGTATAAAGTTCGGTAGATAAGTATTTATTACTTAGACCGGTAGACGACTCGTATAACATATTAAAACATGATGACATATTTTAGAATAATTTATTTAAACATAAATCGGTGTTTTATAAGGAAATAGTTTTAATAAAGCATATACTTAATTACTTATAAACTATAATATAAGTATATGATGGAATTTAGTTATAAATGATAAAAATTGTATGTTTTAATAAAATTATAAGAAAAATATTTATTATAAAAGTACAATGAATTTATTTTAATAAAAAAATTATTTTACTTATTTAAAAAAATTGTTTTAACTTTTTTTTGATAAATAAAAGTACCCAGTTTCGGAACCGGAACCAGAACTGAGGGTTCCAGAACCGAACGGGAGCTAGAACCAGGGGTTCCGGAACCGCGGGAAACCCGTTCCCATGGTTATACGGTCCCGATTCCAATTCCTATTTTCCAGGAACCGGAACCAAACCCATCTCGTCTTTAATACAATATAAGAAATATTAAATTCATCAACCAAACTAAAATTATCATGGTTTTGTTTATCATACTGAGCTAGAATTAGAGCTGAGTTAAACTAATAATCAATAATTAGTAATTGAAGTCTAATGAAAATAACTCCTCGGTAATAGATTGTTTATTTTTGTTTAATTAATATATATGTACTCCGTATTTTTTAGGGATCCGCCTGTCGATTTCATGCTTGACCCCTCAATTATTTTATTTTGTGTAACTTCTCTCAACTAGCCGTGGAATCTTCAATGCCTTTTCTCCTTTTAATAAACTATTTTTCTTTCTGATCACACCTGGATTTGTCTCAGTAATAAATTTCTTAATTTCATTTCGAAATCGACAATCACATAATGAACCCGAGATAGTAATATTTTTTTCATCTTAAAGTAAGATCTATACAGAGATTTTTATAAAATAATTACGAGTATGTGTACGATTAGTGAATAGTAGTAACAAAATAACAAAGAGGTAGTAACAATTTTATGAGATGAGATGAGATCATAATCATATGAATGCTTTACTATCATATGGTTGTTTGGTCTTTACCGTGCTTTATCTATTTACCTAAGTTTGAAAGAGTGCACGCAGGGACCGGTCACCGGCCCACAACAATTGCCAATCTTTTTCACACTACTTTGATTTCTTTTTTTTAATCGTGTATTTAAACTGATTTATCTTAATTTTCAATTCAATATCCACGCATGTCTTTGCCAAATGGTAATAAATTTCATTAATATCACCCCCAAAATTTTAGTGTTCATACATCCTGCTCAATATAGCTCTCCTTCTTTTATTTCTAGTATTAAGCTTATGCACCATCCTAAAGCGATAAGTATTAATAATGTCTCTAGTTACTATTACATTCACACTAGTTTTGTTAAAGATTATATAATTAGACAATTTCCACGTATGATGAATAGAATAAGGATCCGGTGAAAACAATCCTTATGGTGTGAAGTGTGAACTTTCTCGCGTACACATATAACACACTAATGTTCACATATAACACGCTAATGTTCACATCTAAAGGGATAAAAAAATCACCTAGAAAACGTAAAAAAAATATAAATAACAGTTCACCATTAATTACAAAAATGCCACCGCGTGGATTCATTAAAAAGTCCATCTTTTAATCTCAGCCCTCCATTTTCTAATCTAATGGCTCAACATGCTTCGCACTTCACACCATAAGGGTTGTTTTCACCGGAACTCACCTCATGATAAATAACACCCATAAGAGCAAGTAAGCAGGTAAGAAATAATGAAATATATTGTTTGATCGTCTCGAACATACTGCGAACCAATCCCACCAAGCGTGCAAAGAAGAATGTCGAGACGACACACCCTGCCAGGTCATAACATTAGCCAAGATATCAGCGACAACTCTGCACTCAAACCATAAGTGTTGCATAGTCTCACTTCCTCCCCCATATAAGACACATCTATCATTCCCTGTCGCAGCCCATCTACGCATATTGGACTTAGTATGAGTCGATTAAGTGATGCAAGTCAACAAAGAAAGGACCACTTTCTCAACTGAGTACCATTCCATACAATCTCGCACCATCTCAATTTAAATAAAAAATATTTGAAAAGATTTTATTTCCTATACACGTACGAATAGATTAACACATTTCAGCTCAGCCTACAAACTTGGAGTTTCATCAATGCTCAATAAACAGAGAAAATTTATGAGTTTATTTATTAAGACATGTTTATATCCGGAATTCTGATATGTGATATTTATTTTAATGGTTTTTCTTGTTGTAAGGACATAGATCAAGATCTATATTTAGAAAGCGTTTATTAATAATAACATCGATTTTTCTAACATTAGATTAAGAAATAAGACACTAAATTAAGAAATCTATATTTAGGGGTGAGCATGGGTCAAAAACCGAACCGATCTAATAAAACCGAACTGAACCAAAAACCGAAACCTTAAAAATGTCAAACCGATAACCAATCCAAAGTATATTGGATAGGGTTAGTTTGGGTAAAAATCGAAACAGTCCAATATGTGTAACACTCTTAGTTTTACACATATTTGACAATTATCGTAATGAAATTTAATAAATGATTTAACTTTGTCATTATCGTAATGAAGTTTTATAAATGATGTCTCAAAAATCAAAATAACATAGTACTACTTAAATGGTCAAATATCAATATCAAGTTTAAATTTCAAAGTTCATATCCAAATACAAAATAACATATTCCAAACAAAACACATAAATGTTCAAAACAATGTCAATATTTTGCTAAATAATAACAATCTTTTCTCTCTTTGCAACTCCAATGAAATGAGGTTTCCTTGTCAATTGTAAGACTCCAAGAGTTCATTGCACCATGTTTATAAAAAGTAAAATAAATAAAAATAGTTGCATACATACACATCAACAAACAAAGTAGTTGATTTGAAAATCAAAAGTAAATCATGAAGATAAGATAGAACCTCTAGTTTGTTGAGAAATTGTGTAGACCATTCACTCATACTCGCCTAGCTAAGTAATGTCATGTTTTTCTCAAAATCTATGAAATATAAAGATAAATGTACTTATTAATTAGCGTCAAAATGTAAAAAATACAGTAAAAAATGAATAAGTAAATGAGTGTAAGATAGGTTATCTTCTTCCATTTGCATCATAATATGTGTAACACTCTTAGTGTTACACATATTGTAATGCATATTATTTAATCCCAAATTACTACGTAAGTATGTATATTCATAAACCTACCATATTGTGCCCAAATTTCAAGGGATTATTATAATTCATACTATTTCATTTATTTTTTAGTTTTGGTTTTACCCGACCGGCCCGAAAAACCGAACTGATCCAAAAATCAAATTTCTAGGATTGCTAAACCGATACCCGAACCGAAATATTTGATTTCGGTTTGATACGAGTAAAAAATTCAGTTTACCGGATCCATGCTAAGTCCTATTATATTATACTTAATTGATTTAATGATTTTATCTTTTGACTTAAGGATTAATTTTTTCTATTACCACATATCCTTAGATTATAAATTAAATAACTGTTATAATATTAGAATAAATAAGATTTTATAGCGAACTATTTTTCTTTTTAAGATTATAACTTCTAAAATAAAATTTATTATGTATCTTTAAAACACATTTCATAAAAATTGTTTTTTGAATAACCCTCTAGAGAATAGTTTATTGCATGGAATGACTATTCTCGCCCTAATATGAATCTTAATTAATCATTGAAAGTTAAAGTGGAAAGACACTTCGTTTTGTCTAAAATAAGATAATACTAGATGAGGACATGCATCAGGTGATGATAACATGGAATGTTTATCTATATTTGGAAATTTGGGAAAAAAACAATCCATGGAATTATATACTTTTATATCTGGAGCATATTTCTTTTGTGGTTAAATTTATTCGTAATTTCATGTGTAGCCTAGTATGAGATACGCATGTTTAATCACGACTTGTTAATTATAAGAGTTGGGCTAAATCTCAAATATTATCTATAGACTCAGGTCGAATATAACCTTTATAAAATCGGATAATTTTAATTCATTATAATTATAGTGCAAATTCTTCAATGAGAAGCCCGTAATCCTGTTCTATTACTCTAAAGAGACCTTGTTGAAACTTTAAATTCAAACACTAAATAATCTATCAATATAGTCATAAATAAAGAATGTGAATGGTGTATACTGAAATCGAGTGCAATGGTGAGTACGAGACAAATTATATGATCAGTATGTCCACCACGAATAAGGGAGTCATGCAGGTATGGGTACATAAGCGTAATCCGGACCAAGATACAAGTTCAATGTGTTTATCCTAAAATCAATTGCATAAAAGGAGTAATCCAAGAGATTATATATTAGGCATTTTATGTCCCAACTTCCATAATTTCAGCACTCCTTTGCAAGTGTAACGAGCCTTAAGTGACCAGTTGACACTTGAACAAACAAGTGTGGGTAGGCATCTTATACTCTTTATAACCATTGTCTCAACAAGTTCATGGATGGAGCCCAAGGCCGAAACATGTCCCTGATACCATGTCAAATTACATGGACCCTACATCCAACAAGAACAAGGGGTGTACGAGAGCATAAGTGCAGTTCGGCCCAACATACAAGTCCAATTGTCATTTTTTTGAAAAAATTTCCCGTTACAGAGACGATTACCAGTGTTTAAAATCCCAAGATACAATTAAAAACTTCTCCAAATTGCTTCACTCAATATCAAAGCTTGTGATCCTACGTTGTGACTACTATTCTCATACTTGATGGTAAACAAAGGGAATGGGGTGATAGAGACTCGTAGAATTGCTTTGAAAGTTGTCTAAGAATTATTCCGCGAAGCTCCTTTTATAGAATCTCGGTTCTAAGCACAAGAGAAGGAAAGCATGACCATTAATACGAGCTCTAACGCTATCGTTGAACTCTTAAACGACACGAACCCATTTGATTCGAACCTACTACGAGCAAGTGCTCGCAGTGACAAAGATAATACTCCCATAATCCGATACAAATAGTGATTGGATTCCATCGAAATCTTGCCGGGAAGGCAGGAAGTTGTTCGGAAAATTCGGACCTAGCTAGCTAGATTTGTGGGAGATTGAGAGATTAGGAAGAACAATTAAAGGGAGTTCTTATTTACCATTTATTTAGGAGTATTCTTCTTTTAATTAAAAGACAATTTTATATCATCATAATGAACAAAACTTGAAGGATAGCATAGAAGAAGACGAGTCTAAAGCAAAAAATTGTCTCATTGTTCTGATCGATATGCACATTATGTAATTAATCTTGATGAAAAAGGTTATGTAAGGTGTGTCAATTGAGAGTGAATCTGGTGATAGGGCTAAACCTACCCACAAGTGTATGAGATCAATTGTAACTTTTCAAGTGTCGTTTCCACGAGGACAAAGTAGTATCTTTTGTAACTAAACTGGTAAGCTAAGTCTTAATAAGATAATATGATGATTATGCTACGAAAATAAGAAAACACAACTTTTGGAAATATATGCGAATGAGAAATATCTAGGATTAAGGATCACCACAACAACTTCTTGGTAGATTACAAGATGCGTTTATAAAATAATAGCACGGACTTTGTTTGACGGTAAGCAATCAAATATATCTACTAATTCCTTTCAGACAATAGTAGACGTATCTAAACTCCAACTAACAATCACTGTCGTGCAAAGTTAATCAAGCATAGACTAATAGGCACTTAGAAATTAGAACTAGACTGGGTTAACATCCACTTTCGTGCTCAATTAAGTCCAACCTAGCCTAGGTTTCTATGATTACTTATATCTCCACAAGAACAAACAAGTCTATACGGGTTCGCATTCTAGGTAATCCAACATAAACAATCTCCTTTCAGACTCATGCCATGTCTAATTGAAATCTATAGGTATCTCCTTTCAGACTCAACCTAATATAATTCTAATTGATAATCTCAATCTCAATAAAAACCCTAGAATCAAATCAAACAAGAATCCATGCTTTCAAAGACAAACACAAGAACAAAATCTACCAATTCATTGTTGGGATCACCCCAATCCTAGAAATATGGATTTAGCTACGCATAATGGGAGAAAAAATGAAAGACATCATAAGAATAGAGAAATTCATAGATCTAGATGAGAATAAGAGAAATACTTGATTCAATCTAGAACATAAAACTCCAATCCTTGAGAAATCTTCAATAATCTCCACAAATTGCAAAACTAGCTTTTTGAAAGTAACTAAAGAGAGATAGAGAGGGAGATGGATAGATGGTCCTAAACATGCTCTCAAAACCCCTTTTTATAACTCTCCAAAGGTCATCCAAAAGTAACTCCAAAGAAGTCCAAGAGTTTCAAGGCAAAACACAAATTCTCGGAGGAGGGGTGCCGAACTCGGCCCGATACTCGACCGAGTAATGGGCCGAGTAACCCTCTTAGATGGCGGCCTCTTTCATGGATACTCGGGCAGATATTCGGCCGAGTATCCCTCTGTTGCCCCTCATCAACGCAGCTCCGTCATGGTTCGTTCCCGTCCTTCCTTGAGCCCTTCTTCCTTAGGTTCCCGCCTCGCTTATTCTTTGACTCGAACACCATTCCATGGACACTCATGATCTCCAATAATAATGCCTCCAAATCACCTGTAATCATCAAACAAAAGAGTAGAAACCGACTCTACAAAGAAAACTATGAAAATAAGATAAAACAAGACTAGAAAGACGCAAAACGACTCTACTAAGACGAAATAAACATGACCTAAACTAAACTAAAATGCATGCTATCATCTGGCCATGCAAACTTTGATAAACTTTATTGAAGAGTTGAAATAAACGAAAGTACATAAGTTTTGTAACTGCCTCCCGCTAGACTCCTAATATCATGGTATATTCTTTTCCATAATGACCACTAAGTACACTAGAAACAATATTAGAGAAAAGAGCTCAAGGGGAGATAGCAGAATGGTAAATGAGAAGGAGATTTTCGAGGTGTGCAATATTCAACTGCGGGTTCAAAATTCATGAGTTGCGTAGATTGCGTTGTTTCCTGATTTAATCATGCTAAGGAGTGATGAGCTAGCTGTCTTAGCCGGGGGATTAGTAAGCTTGCTAGTAGCGGTCCGACACCCTCAATAACCCCGTAAAAAAAAAAACAATATCAGAGAAAAATACTAAAGACTAAGTAAAAGACTAACAACTAACTCCTATAATATATGAAATAACATGAAGCAAATAACATGACTCTAACAAACTGAATTATAATGACATAAACATTAACAAAATCCTCCCCTAAACTCAACATTGGTCCACATTGAGTTTAAAAGGAGTTCAGCAACATCACTCTACATCAATGACTACTGTCAGCTTCAGCTCCACTCTGCAAGAGACCAAATTTCTTCCTGAGATTCTCATATACTTCAACTTTCATAGCCTTAGTAATTATATTTGAAACTTGTTGAGAAATACCACAATGTTTCAGCTTGACTACACCTTCTATGACCAAGTTTAGCAGAAAATGGAACCTAACATCTATGCGTTGTTAGTTAAGCTGAGGTAGCTTGACTAGTTTTCTTAGTTTTGATGACAACAAACTTAGACAATTAATTGGGACTCAAGTATGTGCGAAGTTCAATGCAAATTGAAAGTAGCTTGAAGCTAGATCAAGTGATTTGAAGGTCGCTTAATCAATTAAGTGATAATTCAGTTCAGCGAGAGTTCAGCGAGACTAAGGACGTTGAAGATATTGAGCTAAATAGAGACTGGAAATTTAATCCAAAAGTGAACCAGAGCGCGTATAAACAAAGCAACGAGTTTAGCACGTGTGTAAATGCGTTTCTTGAAGTTGCAAGTTGCAAGAAGCAAGGAGCATTGTGGACCGTACACGTGGCAGAGTATGTTGCTGGTTAATACGCGCGCTTCAATTCTGTTAGCGAGCTAAGTGATGTGTCAAGCAGAGATTGGACGTAGCGAGGAGCGCTGAACGGCCAAAAGATTCTCTTCTTGCAGACCAATAGGGTTTTAGGCACGTTGTAAATTCCTATTGTTCACTAGCTAGCTTATTCAGTTTTCTATATATAGCTTAAGTAGTAGCTTGTATAGAGAGTGATCGAAAACTGTAATTCTGAGTTTTTGTGTGTGTTGCTCGTTCATTGTGAGAGACAAAAGTGAGAGAAGCGATCTTTTGTAAACACATTCGAGAGATTTTTCAATACACAAATCAGAGAGAATTACAGAGAAGTGTTCTTGAATCAATACTCAATCAAGCTTCTCTCTTCCGCACTTGTTACAAGTTCTAAGTTTCAATACTTTACTTGTGGAGAAGCTTAACCGATCCAACAATTGGTATCAGAGCTTGGTGTTCTTCGTTCAAGAATCTCTTGTTCTCTCTGTCTAAAGCATCCCAGATCTCTCTCTTTCTTTTCTCTTCATCGGAAATCAAGCCTCACCATGCCGACTGAGAAAGAATCGAATCAACATCATCTTGGAATATCCCTGAACAAGCCCCATCTCCTAATTGAAGGAGAACTCGAATGGCAGGTCACTATGACAAGAAATTACATCCAGCAGACGGACTTCCAGTGCTGGCAGATCATAGAGAAAAGATATGAAAAGGTGGACGCTGCAACTGACGAGAAACCTTGGGGTCTAGTGGAGTATGCACTCATGGAGAAAAACGCTAAAGCGCGACAGCTAATATTGAACTCTCTCCAGAGAAAAGATATGGATAAGATAATGAGCTTGCCAACAACCCAAGATATGTGGAAGGCCGTCGTTGATATGCATCAAGGGAGCGACGACACAAAGAACAACCGCAAGTTTGATCTTCAAAGGGAGTTCCATTCTTTAAAATGTCTGAATCCGAGAGTATATCTAGCTACCACTCAAGATTCCAAGTGTTAGCAGACAAGATGAGCGCCGCAGGAATAGACATTGAGGTATGGTCGCTCTCGTTAGCATTCATCCACGGTGTCAATTCAAGATTTGATACAATCAAGAAGATCATGCTAATGACTGAAGCAACCAAGGCACTTCCCGTCTCAGTGCTCGCTGGGAAGTTCCGCGTCCAAGAAATCAAGGACAATGAGCAGGCCCACTCCATCAAAGAATCCAGAGGCACCGCTTTCAAGCTTACTAGGGTTCTTCAACAACTGGAAAGCGAGGCTGCCATTGACGAGAGTGAGGACGCTGAAGTGGTCCTACTGACCAAAATGGTCAAGAAATTCTTTAAGTCCAAGGGTAATTTCAAGAAGGACCAGGACGCAAAGAGAGATCTCACCAATGTGACCTGTTAATAATTGCCAACAGATGGTCACTCGGCAAAAACCTGCACCAATGCGAAGGTCGCTGTGAGTTCAAGCACCAGCGAGCCCAAGAAAGCTTTCTTTACTACATGGGGAGATTCAGATGACGAGTTGGATCTTGGTGAAGATAAGCAAAGTCGCTGCTTAATGGCTCATGAGGTATCGGACGATGAGAAGCCCATTCAGGTATCTTCAATCAAACTCAGCATCCTTCCTAAGCAAGAATTAATTGAACTTTGTCAAGGACTAATAGAGGATAACGATCTTTTAATGATCCAAAACAGTGAATACACTGATGAGAGCAGTATCCTCAAGACTGAGGCAGTCGAGCTGTCTAAAAGGCTGAAGGGTTAAACAATTGTTGTTACAAAGTTCTGTGAACTTTGTAAAGGCAAAAGTAGCACCTCTCCCACATACTCGAACGTGTCAGTCAAGCTTGATTCTATCCTAGATAAACTTGACAAGATAAACCAATCTATTGATGTGAAGACTGTGAATCAAACAGTATTCGTACGCTCTAGACCTGGTTTAGGCTACACATCCGAGCTACCCCCATCTAATTCTAAAGATCTTTCAATGGCTGCAAAAATTCAGAATCTCTCTCAAGAATTGCGATCTTGCAAGAGTAAAAATGAATATCTTGAAAATAAGATGAGGGCCCTTGAAGTTAATCCCAAAGAAAATAAATGGTATCATGGGGGAAAATCCCACACGATGTATGTCAAGCAAGCCAAATTCATGCCTAAAAGAGTCAAGCTCGAGCAAAAAGCTCCCTTCCGTCCAGGAAAGGGAAATTATGGTTATGTGCGCGGCAATCTTTATTGCACACACTGTGGAAATAACGGACACATGGTGCATGAGTGCGCATCCAAGAAGGCACTTAGAGAAAGATCACGCGCTAAGTATAAACCAAAGCCCAATGAAATAGTAGATTTAAATGACCATTCCTATTATGAACATATAGCACCTAAGCATGCTGATAAACCTAGGAAAGGTAATATAAGGGTCGCTACTAATCCACCCACGAAGCCTCGGCTTAGATGGGTTCCCAAAGTCTGATTTATCTTAATTGCAGGTTGAAGCAGAAAGCAAGTGGTACATTGATAGTGGGTGTTCCTGCCACATGACTAGGGACCCCAATTTCCTTCTCTCATTTCAATCGAGTGAAGGAGGTAGTATCTCCTTCGGGGATAAAAAGCAATGGCGCATCAAAGCTACTGGAAGCGTCCAACTCACTTCAAACATACAAATCCGTAACGTGAGCTTGGTAGACAGCCTCAAATTCAACCTCTTGAGTGTAGCCCAAATCTGTGACCAAGGACGAAACGAAGTTACCTTCACAACCTCATAATGCTTGATTAAAGATTCGTCCAATGAGGTAATAATGAAGGGTAAGAGGATTGATAACACGTATCTATTTGATGATTCTTTTGTACCCTCCAAGCATCTGTGTCTAGCGACCCTACAAGAGCAGTCAAACTTGTGGCATCAAAGGCTAGGGTACGCTAGCCTCCATCTCCTTCACAAGCTACATGCAAAGGAGTTAGTAAGAGGACTACCAGAAATCAAGCCAGACACAATGAACCATTGCTCAGAGTGCGCACGTGCCAAACTTACAAGAAAACCTCTAGCACCCACAAAGAAGATGGTCACTACAAAGCGACCCCTAGAGCTGATACATATGGATTTTTGCAGCCCTATTCGTCTTCAAAGTACTGGAGGTAAGAGATATATCTTTGTAATCGTTGGTGACTTTTCACGCTTCACCTGGACACTTTTCCTTAGAACTAAGGATGAAGCTTTTGAGGAGTTCTCATCCTTAGTCCTACTTCTTGAAAAGCAGCTAGGCATCCCTCTCAGCTCTATTCGCTTCACCTGCAGGGAACGTGGAATTCATCACAACTTCTCAGCGCCCTAGACGCCACAACAAAATGGTGTCGTGGAATGAAAGAATAGGACGCTTGAGGAGATGGCATGCACTATGCTTCTTGGCAGCTCCCTTCCTAAGCATTACTATGCACAAGCTGTCAGTACTGCGTCCTACATAATGAACCGAGCTATGCTAAGACCAATCTTAGACAAGACACCCTATGAGCTCATCAAAAGAAAGGCACCCAACCTATCTCATCTTCGTGTATTTGGTTACAAGTGCTACGTGCATAACAATGGTAAGGATGATTTAGGAAAATTTGATGCTAGAAATGATGAACCTATATTTATTGGATATTATCCCTCTAGTAAGGCTTACAAGGTGCTCAACAAAAGGACAAGGAAGGCTGAAGAAAGTATTCACGTCTCCTTCGATGAGCGACCAGTTCCAGAGGACAATGCAAGTGATGCTGAGACAAACGAGGCCGCTTCAACACTCATGCCTCATCACCACCCCTCCTCAGTTTCCACACACGAGACTGACAGTGACGATGAAGAGGCTCCCACTCATGCTCCCTCATATGCAAGCGCACAAGAAGACGGCCCCGACCTCGACGAAGCACAAGAGGACGCTCAAGAAGAGGAACAACCAGAGGTACCTGAATAGGATCCCCCAAACGACGAAGGTTCCAGTCAAGCTGAAGACGTGGCAGTCCCTCCCATCTCTAGCACAAGCTCCCAGTCTGCGTCAGCAACACCGTTCATGTTTTCCTCTCCAGATCGTGAAGCCTTACGTCAACCAAGCGAGGCCTAGGGAGACCTTCCGAGTTCAAAGGCAGACCTCCTAAAGCTTCAGAGACATCAAAGAAGGCTTCAGCGACCCTCAGGATGGACACATCTGCAACTGCAATGCCTTCAACAACCCAAGCATCTTCTTCATCGACCTTGCCCTCTACTTCAGCAACCCTCGCAGCGGCTTCAATCTCTACTTCTGCCTCATCTTCCCTTGATCTTATTCCTGAAGCAATGAGTATGAACAGCAGGAATTACCAACAAAAGAAGTCTCACAAGCCAGATCAAATCCTCACCCCATTCTCAGACAGAGTTTTCACGCGCTCCCAGCTTCACAACCTTGCGGCATTCCACTCCTTCGTATCTCTCATTGAGCCAAAGAATATCAAGGAAGCTCTTCAAGACCCTGACTGGATCGTGACAATGCAAGAAGAGCTCCAGGAGTTTGAGCGACACAAGGTTTGGCGGCTCGTTCCAAGGTCCCCTAACAAGTCCATCATTGGGACGCGTTGGGTGTTTAGGAACAAGCTTGATGACTTAGGAACCATCGTGAGGAATAAAGCGTGACTCGTGGAACAAGGATACAACCAACAAGAGGGAATAGATTACGACGTGACCTACACACTAGTAGCTCGCTTGGAAGCTATTCAGCTCTTGATCGCTTTTGCAGCCATGAAGAACTTCAAACTCTATCAGATGGATGTGAAGACGGCCTTTCAGAACGACATCTTGAATGAAGAAGTTTACGTCAAGCAACCCCCAGACTTTGAGGATCAAGCTCTACCAGCTCACGTCTACTACCTGGACAAAGCCCTATATGGCTTGAAGCAGGCCCCTCGAGCGTGGTACGATTGCTTGTCAGAGTTCCTGATCAAGCACAACTATAGAAGGGGAGCTGTGGACAAGACTCTGTTTATAAGGGAGCTTAAGGGCGACCTTATAATTGTACAAGTCTACGTTGATATCATCTTCGGCTCAACCAACAAAGACCTTGTGCATGACTTCAAAGAGACCATGTCCTCCAAATTTAATATGAGCTTGATAGGTGAGTTGGACTACATTCTTGGCTTGCAAGTTACTCAGAAGAAAGACGGTATTCAGATTCACCAGTAGAAATATTTGAGGGAGATATTGAAGAAATTCTCCATGGATTCCAGCAAGCCCTTCCCAACACCAATCTCCACCACGACCGAGTTAGATGTTGACCTAAGTGGAGAGAAAGTGGATGAGACCACTTACAGGGGAATGGTAGGGTCCCTAATGTATCTCACTGCATCGTGACCCGACATTGTCTTCCGTGTGAGTCTTTGCGCAAGAGCCCAGAGTGACCCTCGAGCAAGCCACCTTCAGAACATCAAGAGGATATTGCGTTACTTGAAGGGATCTGATAATCTCTGTCTATGGTATCCTAAGGGAGGCTTGCTGTATCTTGTGGGGTACACTGACGCCGACTACGCATGGTACTTAGTGGATCGCAAGAGTACGTCAGGGATGGCTCAATTCCTAGGCCCTCTCTCGTCTCTTGGGGTTCAAGAAAGCAGAATTGTACAACGACCTTGACAACTGAAGCTGAGTATATTGTAGCTGCCATGTGTGCATCCCAAGTAGTGTGGCTCAAGCAGCAGCTCGTGGACTTTAGAGTCAAGCTCGACACGTTAGAGATTCGCTGCGACAACACAAGCGCCATCAATGTGTCTGAGAATCCTTTGCATCACGCGAGGACCAAGCATATAGACGTTTGACATCATTTTCTCAGGGACCATGTAGAGAAGAAGAATATCAAGCTAACCTTTTGTAGAACAGAGGAACAGGTAGCTGGCATATTCACCAAACCCCTCAATAGGTTACCTTTTCTTCATCTGATATTACTTCTGGGAATGGTTCCCATTGACTAAGGTAACCATGGTAAGAATGATAAGCTCCCTCTCTATTGACTAAATTATGCATATTAGTACTTCAATGAGAAACTTAGACATGAGGATTAGTACTTTCTTCTGTGCATGTATTATTTACTCCAAAAGGGTCATAACAAGCATGATTACATTTGAGCTTTCTTCATGATTATGTGTTCATCTATTTGCATGCTTATTCATATTCAACCCCTAGTAAGAACATGATGATTGCTTCTAGCTTATAACCAAGCCAAACCAAGAAATGATTCATGCTTACGCCTCCCTCCATAAATCCCTATCCTCTGTAACGCTTCCTAACCCAATTAGCTACATTTGGAAGTATTCATGAGGGAAACTAAATTTTAAGCCTACCCATATGTCACTTTGTGTGTTCTATATTATTTTGTCCCTGCGTGCAATACATGACATGTTCTTTGTACATTCCATGTTTCCCTTGTGTGACATTTTTGTGTACAAGCTTGTAATACTGTTGGCTCAGACTATATTGTTTAGAATACATTTTATACAATTCTTCCTTCTTAAGTCACTATTTCTTAATCCTTGGGTAAGACTGAGTCTGGTAAGCAAGGTAGCTAGTACATGTCGCTTGAAAAGGGTGCTTATAATCCACGTGGCGAGTCAAGCTTCCACGCATTGTTTTTATTTCAAGCCGCGTATTGATTCAGTGACCATTGCATTTCTAGCCATTGGCGCGTGTAAAGGTACATTGAATCTGCGTCAGAGATAGCTGTTGGAAGAAGAATCGAGCTGTTGTATTGTGACCGTTGGGTTTTCGACCGTTCTGAGTACGTTGAGTTATGAGCGAGACTATAAATAGGCAAGTGTCCCTTCTCTTATACACCTTTACCTATTTTCTACTCTCTCACCCCATGCTCTCTACTCTCACGCTCTCACTCCCATACTTCCTCACACCACTCCATACTCGCTTTCTTTCACCATGGCCTCCTCTAATTCCACACAAGATTCCTTCCTTGCTAAGCTAACCCCACATGAGCAAGAGGAATATCTACAATTCCTTGCGTTTCAAAGATCCAAATCTTCACAAATCTAGACTACCCAAACACCACCCTCACCAACTCAAACACAATCCCCGCATGTCCAGACTCCTCAAACTCAGCAAGCTCATGACAAGTCGTCCCAGGCCCACTCTGAGGAGAAGCTCGTTGAGGAGCCAGTAAAGTCAAGATCAAGGACTCCTCCACCAGCAAGCGTAGTCGTTCCGAGAACTGAGTTTCTGGTGATAGATGACTCTCTAGTGAAGCGCACCACAAGAAAGCAAGTTGTTTCAGGTTCTGGGGAGTCAAGCCCACGTAAAAAGGGTAAAGCAATTGTTGTGCATCAGACTCAACTTGACGAGACCGAGTTCGAGCCCCTATCACATCAGATTAATTCCAATCCGTTTGTCCAGCCTGGTGAGTTCACAAGTTCTTCTAAGAAGAAAAGACCACGTCACCTCATTTCCAGCGACACTGAAGAGGAAGAGGACGTTGATAATGAAGAAGAGGAAGAGGAGTCAGTGGTGAAGAAGTCTGCTCCGGTTGTGTCTTTTTCTGAGAAAAGCAAGGGTAAAAGATAGATGAGGTTAGCCAGTAGTACTAGCTCTCATCTACCCTCTATACCTCTTCCACGACCCTCTATAGCTACAGGGATTGCGAAGCACAGCCTGCTTTCACCAGTCATCACAGTTCCAGAAACGTGGAAGGATACGAAGGAGAAATTCAATCTTGAAGAGGCCATGTCGATGCTAAATCTTCAAGGTTGGGACACTCTAGAAGTTTCTCCAACTTGCACCAATCTAGACATGATAAAGGCATTCTATTCTAATATGAAGCCCTATGAGCTAGTTCATGCGTTTCACCCAAGCGAGATGGTGGTAGTCACCTGGAACAAGAAGCCTATTTTTATTACAGTACAAGAGTTCGCTGATGCGATAGGTATGCCAACTGGACAGGGAAACTTCAATTTCGTTGCTAAAAAGAATTGGCCAAGGGGTTCTAGTAAGATCAAGCAAGATTTATTTGGCGACTACGCGAACGAGAAGGAGCTTAAGGTTGATTTCCTATCTTATCCTCTTTGTGTGGTTCATTACATTATTGTAACGAATATCATGCCTCGGAAGGACAAGCGAGACGTTGTTACCATTGCAGACGGGGTGCTACTTCACAAGTGTCTGAAGCGTGAGTTAATAGACACACCCCAGATAATGTACACTCACATGTACACGTAATTGGCAAACACGAAGGCAGATATCGCTTTCCCGCATATTATCAAGAAGATAATGAAGAAGAATAAGATATACAACTCAGAGAATGAACAGCAGTTTGACGAGGTTCTAAGTGAGAAAGCACTGGAAGATCTGGAAGATGTAGATGAATCTTATCAGCCTGAGGTTAAGCCACCTTCCACACTCAAGCTTCAATCGTTTGAGGAACCAGTGATAAGCACCAAGTCCACTGTTACAAATTTTGCAGTTATGCAAGCACTTGACCGCATTGAGAAAGCAATTCGAGACAGCTCACGCGAACAGCCAGAGAAGCTCTCCTTGATTGCTTATCAGCTTACTCAGATAGTTAAGGTTGCCAAAGAGATGTTACAGGTAGAGAAGAGTGTTGTTGAGAAGAAATATTGACTTCACCACCCAGTTCTTACCCAGTTCTCTTCAGCCTTGGTCTAAGCTCGCCTATGTTTTTGCCTACTATATATTTTGCTCATCTATGTTGATGTGTTGTGTTTTAAATGAATATAAGACATGCTATTAAGTTTCACTAGTTATGATTGATTTCTTACTTGTTTATCAACGCATACTTTGACCTTAATGACATTCATGCATGCTCTAGAGGATAGTATACTTAAGGAGTTTCGAAAGTTCCCAATTTATTGTACTTTGACTGCATTTTTGATGATATCAAAAGGGGGTATTTTGAAGTGTACATGTAGGCATGCTAATACATTCACCAAAGTCAAGAAGGATTTAAACCCATGTCTTGATCTCAGGGGGAATGAAAAGCAAGCCGAAGAAAGGTAAAGTGATGTGTAAGTGAGCTTGTTTCATCGTTCTAAATTTTTAAGCAAGATATTATTCAAATCTATATGTTTTCTTTGTGAATGAGTCAAATAAGTTTGCAATCATCAAAAGGGG
>NW_027366791.1:0-66001 GCF_046119375.1 Phyllobates terribilis | reverse complement strand
TGAATGAAAGGAGCTGGCATCTCACTCTCTTTGAATCTTCTTTATCATGCTAGGATTAACAGGAAAAAGCTAAAAAATTTCAGAATTGCACCTTGCAATGTGGAGATATTACTGTTTGTGCATTTACAATATTCATTGATTTTTGCCATTGAAAAACATGTTTTTCATATACCAGAAATGTTTGAAGCTACTGACTGAATGAAAGGAGCTGGCATCTCACTCTCTTTGAATCTTCTTTATCATGCTAGGATTAACAGGAAAAAGCTAAAAATTTCAGAATTGCACCGTGCAATGTGGAGATATTACTGTTTGTGCATTTACAATATTCATTGATTTTTGCCATTGAAAAACGTCCAGAAATGTTTGAAGCTACTGACTGAATGAAAGGAGCTGGCATCTCACTCTCTTTGAATCTTCTTTATCATGCTAGGATTAGCAGGAAAAAGCAAAAAATTTCAGAATTGCACCTTGCAATGTGGAGATATTACTGTTTGTGCATTTACAATATTCATTGATTTTTGCCATTGAAAAACATGTTTTTCATATTACCAGAAATGTTTGAAGCTACTGACTGAATGAAAGGAGCTGGCATCTCACTCTCTTTGAATCTTCTTTATCATGCTAGGATTAACAGGAAAAAGCAAAAAATTTCAGAATTGCACCGTGCAATGTGGAGATATTACTGTTTGTGCATTTACAATATTCATTGATTTTTGCCATTGAAAAACGTCCAGAAAATGTTTGAAGCTACTGACTGAATGAAAGGAGCTGGCATCTCACTCTCTTTGAATCTTCTTTATCATGCTAGGATTAGCAGGAAAAAGCTAAAAATTTCAGAATTGCACCGTGCAATGTGGAGATATTACTGTTTGTGCATTTACAATATTCATTGATTTTTGCCATTGAAAAACATGTTTTTCATATACCAGAAATGTTTGAAGCTACTGACTGAATGAAAGGAGCTGGCATCTCACTCTCTTTGAATCCTTCTTTAGCATGCTAGGATTAACAGGAAAAAGCAAAAAATTTCAGAATTGCACCGTGCAATGTGGAGATATTACTGTTTGTGCATTTACAATATTCATTGATTTTGCCATTGAAAAACGTCCAGAAATGTTTGAAGCTACTGACTGAATGAAAGGAGCTGGCATCTCACTCTCTTTGAATCTTCTTTATCATGCTAGGATTAGCAGGAAAAAGCTAAAAATTTCAGAATTGCACCGTGCAATGTGGAGATATTACTGTTTGTGCATTTACAATATTCATTGATTTTTGCCATTGAAAAACATGTTTTTCATATACCAGAAATGTTTGAAGCTACTGACTGAATGAAAGGAGCTGGCATCTCACTCTCTTTGAATCTTCTTTATCATGCTAGGATTAACAGGAAAAAGCAAAAATTTCAGAATTGCACCGTGCAATGTGGAGATATTACTGTTTGTGCATTTACAATATTCATTGATTTTTGCCATTGAAAAACTGTTTTTCATATACCAGAAATGTTTGAAGCTACTGACTGAATGAAAGGAGCTGGCATCTCACTCTCTTTGAATCTTCTTTATCATGCTAGGATTAGCAGGAAAAAGCAAAAAATTTCAGAATTGCACCGTGCAATGTGGAGATATTACTGTTTGTGCATTTACAATATTCATTGATTTTTGCCATTGAAAAACATGTTTTTCATATACCAGAAATGTTTGAAGCTACTGACTGAATGAAAGGAGCTGGCATCTCACTCTCTTTGAATCTTCTTTATCATGCTAGGATTAGCAGGAAAAAGCTAAAAATTTCAGAATTGCACCGTGCAATGTGGAGATATTACTGTTTGTGCATTTACAATATTCATTGATTTTTGCCATTGAAAAACATGTTTTTCATATACCAGAAATGTTTGAAGCTACTGACTGAATGAAAGGAGCTGGCATCTCACTCTCTTTGAATCTTCTTTATCATGCTAGGATTAACAGGAAAAAGCTAAAAATTTCAGAATTGCACCGTGCAATGTGGAGATATTACTGTTTGTGCATTTACAATATTCATTGATTTTTGCCATTGAAAAACATGTTTTTCATATACCAGAAATGTTTGAAGCTACTGACTGAATGAAAGGAGCTGGCATCTCACTCTCTTTGAATCTTCTTTATCATGCTAGGATTAGCAGGAAAAAGCAAAAAATTTCAGAATTGCACCTTGCAATGTGGAGATATTACTGTTTGTGCATTTACAATATTCATTGATTTTTGCCATTGAAAAACATGTTTTTCATATACCAGAAATGTTTGAAGCTACTGACTGAATGAAAGGAGCTGGCATCTCACTCTCTTTGAATCTTCTTTATCATGCTAGGATTAACAGGAAAAAGCAAAAAATTTCAGAATTGCACCGTGCAATGTGGAGATATTACTGTTTGTGCATTTACAATATTCATTGATTTTTGCCATTGAAAAACATGTTTTTCATATACCAGAAATGTTTGAAGCTACTGACTGAATGAAAGGAGCTGGCATCTCACTCTCTTTGAATCTTCTTTATCATGCTAGGATTAACAGGAAAAAGCAAAAAATTTCAGAATTGCACCTTGCAATGTGGAGATATTACTGTTTGTGCATTTACAATATTCATTGATTTTTGCCATTGAAAAACATGTTTTTCATATACCAGAAATGTTTGAAGCTACTGACTGAATGAAAGGAGCTGGCATCTCACTCTCTTTGAATCTTCTTTATCATGCTAGGATTAACAGGAAAAAGCAAAAAATTTCAGAATTGCACCGTGCAATGTGGAGATATTACTGTTTGTGCATTTACAATATTCATTGATTTTTGCCTTGAAAAACATGTTTTTCATATACCAGAAATGTTTGAAGCTACTGACTGAATGAAAGGAGCTGGCATCTCACTCTCTTTGAATCTTCTTTATCATGCTAGGATTAACAGGAAAAAGCAAAAATTTCAGAATTGCACCTTGCAATGTGGAGATATTACTGTTTGTGCATTTACAATATTCATTGATTTTTGCCATTGAAAAACATGTTTTTCCATATACCAGAAATGTTTGAAGCTACTGACTGAATGAAAGGAGCTGGCATCTCACTCTCTTTGAATCTTCTTTATCATGCTAGGATTAACAGGAAAAAGCTAAAAATTTCAGAATTGCACCGTGCAATGTGGAGATATTACTGTTTGTGCATTTACAATATTCATTGATTTTTGCCATTGAAAAACGTTTCATATACCAGAAATGTTTGAAGCTACTGACTGAATGAAAGGAGCTGGCATCTCACTCTCTTTGAATCTTCTTTATCATGCTAGGATTAGCAGGAAAAAGCAAAAAATTTCAGAATTGCACCGTGCAATGTGGAGATATTACTGTTTGTGCATTTACAATATTCATTGATTTTTGCCATTGAAAAACATGTTTTTCATATACCAGAAATGTTTGAAGCTACTGACTGAATGAAAGGAGCTGGCATCTCACTCTCTTTGAATCTTCTTTATCATGCTAGGATTAACAGGAAAAAGCTAAAAATTTCAGAATTGCACCGTGCAATGTGGAGATATTACTGTTTGTGCATTTACAATATTCATTGATTTTTGCCATTGAAAAACATGTTTTTCATATACCAGAAATGTTTGAAGCTACTGACTGAATGAAAGGAGCTGGCATCTCACTCTCTTTGAATCTTCTTTATCATGCTAGGATTAACAGGAAAAAGCAAAAAATTTCAGAATTGCACCGTGCAATGTGGAGATATTACTGTTTGTGCATTTACAATATTCATTGATTTTTGCCATTGAAAAACATGTTTTTCATATACCAGAAATGTTTGAAGCTACTGACTGAATGAAAGGAGCTGGCATCTCACTCTCTTTGAATCTTCTTTATCATGCTAGGATTAGCAGGAAAAAGCAAAAAATTTCAGAATTGCACCGTGCAATGTGGAGATATTACTGTTTGTGCATTTACAATATTCATTGATTTTTGCCATTGAAAAACATGTTTTTCATATACCAGAAATGTTTGAAGCTACTGACTGAATGAAAGGAGCTGGCATCTCACTCTCTTTGAATCTTCTTTATCATGCTAGGATTAACAGGAAAAAGCTAAAAATTTCAGAATTGCACCGTGCAATGTGGAGATATTACTGTTTGTGCATTTACAATATTCATTGATTTTTGCCATTGAAAAACATGTTTTTCATATACCAGAAATGTTTGAAGCTACTGACTGAATGAAAGGAGCTGGCATCTCACTCTCTTTGAATCTTCTTTATCATGCTAGGATTAGCAGGAAAAAGCAAAAAATTTCAGAATTGCACCGTGCAATGTGGAGATATTACTGTTTGTGCATTTACAATATTCATTGATTTTTGCCATTGAAAAACATGTTCCAGAAATGTTTGAAGCTACTGACTGAATGAAAGGAGCTGGCATCTCACTCTCTTTGAATCTTCTTTATCATGCTAGGATTAGCAGGAAAAAGCAAAAAATTTCAGAATTGCACCGTGCAATGTGGAGATATTACTGTTTGTGCATTTACAATATTCATTGATTTTTGCCATTGAAAAACATGTTTTTCATATACCAGAAATGTTTGAAGCTACTGACTGAATGAAAGGAGCTGGCATCTCACTCTCTTTGAATCTTCTTTATCATGCTAGGATTAGCAGGAAAAAGCTAAAAATTTCAGAATTGCACCGTGCAATGTGGAGATATTACTGTTTGTGCATTTACAATATTCATTGATTTTTGCCATTGAAAAACATGTTTTTCATATACCAGAAATGTTTGAAGCTACTGACTGAATGAAAGGAGCTGGCATCTCACTCTCTTTGAATCTTCTTTATCATGCTAGGATTAACAGGAAAAAGCTAAAAATTTCAGAATTGCACCGTGCAATGTGGAGATATTACTGTTTGTGCATTTACAATATTCATTGATTTTTGCCATTGAAAAACATGTTTTTAACCAGAAATGTTTGAAGCTACTGACTGAATGAAAGGAGCTGGCATCTCACTCTCTTTGAATCTTCTTTATCATGCTAGGATTAGCAGGAAAAAGCAAAAAATTTCAGAATTGCACCGTGCAATGTGGAGATATTACTGTTTGTGCATTTACAATATTCATTGATTTTTGCCATTGAAAAACATGTTTTTCATATACCAGAAATGTTTGAAGCTACTGACTGAATGAAAGGAGCTGGCATCTCACTCTCTTTGAATCTTCTTTATCATGCTAGGATTAACAGGAAAAAGCTAAAAATTTCAGAATTGCACCTTGCAATGTGGAGATATTACTGTTTGTGCATTTACAATATTCATTGATTTTTGCCATTGAAAAACGTCCAGAAATGTTTGAAGCTACTGACTGAATGAAAGGAGCTGGCATCTCACTCTCTTTGAATCTTCTTTATCATGCTAGGATTAGCAGGAAAAAGCAAAAAATTTCAGAATTGCACCGTGCAATGTGGAGATATTACTGTTTGTGCATTTACAATATTCATTGATTTTTGCCATTGAAAAACATGTTTTTCATATACCAGAAATGTTTGAAGCTACTGACTGAATGAAAGGAGCTGGCATCTCACTCTCTTTGAATCTTCTTTATCATGCTAGGATTAACAGGAAAAAGCAAAAAATTTCAGAATTGCACCGTGCAATGTGGAGATATTACTGTTTGTGCATTTACAATATTCATTGATTTTTGCCATTGAAAAACATGTTTTTCATATACCAGAAATGTTTGAAGCTACTGACTGAATGAAAGGAGCTGGCATCTCACTCTCTTTGAATCTTCTTTATCATGCTAGGATTAACAGGAAAAAGCTAAAAATTTCAGAATTGCACCGTGCAATGTGGAGATATTACTGTTTGTGCATTTACAATATTCATTGATTTTTGCCATTGAAAAACGTCCAGAAATGTTTGAAGCTACTGACTGAATGAAAGGAGCTGGCATCTCACTCTCTTTGAATCTTCTTTATCATGCTAGGATTAACAGGAAAAAGCTAAAAATTTCAGAATTGCACCTTGCAATGTGGAGATATTACTGTTTGTGCATTTACAATATTCATTGATTTTTGCCATTGAAAAACATGTTTTTCATATACCAGAAATGTTTGAAGCTACTGACTGAATGAAAGGAGCTGGCATCTCACTCTCTTTGAATCTTCTTTATCATGCTAGGATTAACAGGAAAAAGCTAAAAATTTCAGAATTGCACCGTGCAATGTGGAGATATTACTGTTTGTGCATTTACAATATTCATTGATTTTTGCCATTGAAAAACATGTTTTTCATATACCAGAAATGTTTGAAGCTACTGACTGAATGAAAGGAGCTGGCATCTCACTCTCTTTGAATCTTCTTTATCATGCTAGGATTAACAGGAAAAAGCTAAAAATTTCAGAATTGCACCGTGCAATGTGGAGATATTACTGTTTGTGCATTTACAATATTCATTGATTTTTGCCATTGAAAACATGTTTTTCATATACCAGAAATGTTTGAAGCTACTGACTGAATGAAAGGAGCTGGCATCTCACTCTCTTTGAATCTTCTTTATCATGCTAGGATTAGCAGGAAAAAGCTAAAAATTTCAGAATTGCACCGTGCAATGTGGAGATATTACTGTTTGTGCATTTACAATATTCATTGATTTTTGCCATTGAAAAACATGTTTTTCATATACCAGAAATGTTTGAAGCTACTGACTGAATGAAAGGAGCTGGCATCTCACTCTCTTTGAATCTTCTTTATCATGCTAGGATTAGCAGGAAAAAGCTAAAAATTTCAGAATTGCACCGTGCAATGTGGAGATATTACTGTTTGTGCATTTACAATATTCATTGATTTTTGCCATTGAAAAACATGTTTTTCATATACCAGAAATGTTTGAAGCTACTGACTGAATGAAAGGAGCTGGCATCTCACTCTCTTTGAATCTTCTTTATCATGCTAGGATTAACAGGAAAAAGCTAAAAATTTCAGAATTGCACCGTGCAATGTGGAGATATTACTGTTTGTGCATTTACAATATTCATTGATTTTTGCCATTGAAAAACATGTTTTCATATAACCAGAAATGTTTGAAGCTACTGACTGAATGAAAGGAGCTGGCATCTCACTCTCTTTGAATCTTCTTTATCATGCTAGGATTAGCAGGAAAAAGCTAAAAATTTCAGAATTGCACCGTGCAATGTGGAGATATTACTGTTTGTGCATTTACAATATTCATTGATTTTTGCCATTGAAAAACATGTTTTTCATATACCAGAAATGTTTGAAGCTACTGACTGAATGAAAGGAGCTGGCATCTCACTCTCTTTGAATCTTCTTTATCATGCTAGGATTAGCAGGAAAAAGCAAAAAATTTCAGAATTGCACCTTGCAATGTGGAGATATTACTGTTTGTGCATTTACAATATTCATTGATTTTTGCCATTGAAAAACGTCCAGAAATGTTTGAAGCTACTGACTGAATGAAAGGAGCTGGCATCTCACTCTCTTTGAATCTTCTTTATCATGCTAGGATTAGCAGGAAAAAGCAAAAAATTTCAGAATTGCACCGTGCAATGTGGAGATATTACTGTTTGTGCATTTACAATATTCATTGATTTTTGCCATTGAAAAACATGTTTTTCATATACCAGAAATGTTTGAAGCTACTGACTGAATGAAAGGAGCTGGCATCTCACTCTCTTTGAATCTTCTTTATCATGCTAGGATTAACAGGAAAAAGCAAAAAATTTCAGAATTGCACCTTGCAATGTGGAGATATTACTGTTTGTGCATTTACAATATTCATTGATTTTTGCCATTGAAAAACATGTTTTTCATATACCAGAAATGTTTGAAGCTACTGACTGAATGAAAGGAGCTGGCATCTCACTCTCTTTGAATCTTCTTTATCATGCTAGGATTAGCAGGAAAAAGCTAAAAAATTTCAGAATTGCACCGTTGCAATGTGGAGATATTACTGTTTGTGCATTTACAATATTCATTGATTTTTGCCATTGAAAAACATGTTTTTCATATACCAGAAATGTTTGAAGCTACTGACTGAATGAAAGGAGCTGGCATCTCACTCTCTTTGAATCTTCTTTATCATGCTAGGATTAGCAGGAAAAAGCTAAAAATTTCAGAATTGCACCGTGCAATGTGGAGATATTACTGTTTGTGCATTTACAATATTCATTGATTTTTGCCATTGAAAAACATGTTTTTCATATACCAGAAATGTTTGAAGCTACTGACTGAATGAAAGGAGCTGGCATCTCACTCTCTTTGAATCTTCTTTATCATGCTAGGATTAACAGGAAAAAGCTAAAAATTTCAGAATTGCACCGTGCAATGTGGAGATATTACTGTTTGTGCATTTACAATATTCATTGATTTTTGCCATTGAAAAACATGTTTTTCATATACCAGAAATGTTTGAAGCTACTGACTGAATGAAAGGAGCTGGCATCTCACTCTCTTTGAATCTTCTTTATCATGCTAGGATTAGCAGGAAAAAGCTAAAAATTTCAGAATTGCACCTTGCAATGTGGAGATATTACTGTTTGTGCATTTACAATATTCATTGATTTTTGCCATTGAAAACACGTTTTCATATACCAGAAATGTTTGAAGCTACTGACTGAATGAAAGGAGCTGGCATCTCACTCTCTTTGAATCTTCTTTATCATGCTAGGATTAGCAGGAAAAAGCAAAAAATTTCAGAATTGCACCGTGCAATGTGGAGATATTACTGTTTGTGCATTTACAATATTCATTGATTTTTGCCATTGAAAAACATGTTTTTCATATACCAGAAATGTTTGAAGCTACTGACTGAATGAAAGGAGCTGGCATCTCACTCTCTTTGAATCTTCTTTATCATGCTAGGATTAACAGGAAAAAGCTAAAAATTTCAGAATTGCACCTTGCAATGTGGAGATATTACTGTTTGTGCATTTACAATATTCATTGATTTTTGCCATTGAAAAACGTCCAGAAATGTTTGAAGCTACTGACTGAATGAAAGGAGCTGGCATCTCACTCTCTTTGAATCTTCTTTATCATGCTAGGATTAACAGGAAAAAGCAAAAAATTTCAGAATTGCACCGTGCAATGTGGAGATATTACTGTTTGTGCATTTACAATATTCATTGATTTTTGCCATTGAAAAACATGTTTTTCATATACCAGAAATGTTTGAAGCTACTGACTGAATGAAAGGAGCTGGCATCTCACTCTCTTTGAATCTTCTTTATCATGCTAGGATTAACAGGAAAAAGCAAAAAATTTCAGAATTGCACCTTGCAATGTGGAGATATTACTGTTTGTGCATTTACAATATTCATTGATTTTTGCCATTGAAAAACATGTTTTTCATATACCAGAAATGTTTGAAGCTACTGACTGAATGAAAGGAGCTGGCATCTCACTCTCTTTGAATCTTCTTTATCATGCTAGGATTAACAGGAAAAAGCTAAAAATTTCAGAATTGCACCGTGCAATGTGGAGATATTACTGTTTGTGCATTTACAATATTCATTGATTTTTGCCATTGAAAAACATGTTTTTCATATACCAGAAATGTTTGAAGCTACTGACTGAATGAAAGGAGCTGGCATCTCACTCTCTTTGAATCTTCTTTATCATGCTAGGATTAACAGGAAAAAGCTAAAAATTTCAGAATTGCACCTTGCAATGTGGAGATATTACTGTTTGTGCATTTACAATATTCATTGATTTTTGCCATTGAAAAACATGTTTTTCATATACCAGAAATGTTTGAAGCTACTGACTGAATGAAAGGAGCTGGCATCTCACTCTCTTTGAATCTTCTTTATCATGCTAGGATTAACAGGAAAAAGCTAAAAATTTCAGAATTGCACCGTGCAATGTGGAGATATTACTGTTTGTGCATTTACAATATTCATTGATTTTTGCCATTGAAAAACATGTTTTTCATATACCAGAAATGTTTGAAGCTACTGACTGAATGAAAGGAGCTGGCATCTCACTCTCTTTGAATCTTCTTTATCATGCTAGGATTAACAGGAAAAAGCTAAAAATTTCAGAATTGCACCGTGCAATGTGGAGATATTACTGTTTGTGCATTTACAATATTCATTGATTTTTGCCATTGAAAAACATGTTTTTCATATACCAGAAATGTTTGAAGCTACTGACTGAATGAAAGGAGCTGGCATCTCACTCTCTTTGAATCTTCTTTATCATGCTAGGATTAGCAGGAAAAAGCTAAAAATTTCAGAATTGCACCGTGCAATGTGGAGATATTACTGTTTGTGCATTTACAATATTCATTGATTTTTGCCATTGAAAAACATGTTTTTCATATACCAGAAATGTTTGAAGCTACTGACTGAATGAAAGGAGCTGGCATCTCACTCTCTTTGAATCTTCTTTATCATGCTAGGATTAGCAGGAAAAAGCTAAAAATTTCAGAATTGCACCGTGCAATGTGGAGATATTACTGTTTGTGCATTTACAATATTCATTGATTTTTGCCATTGAAAAACATGTTTTTCATATACCAGAAATGTTTGAAGCTACTGACTGAATGAAAGGAGCTGGCATCTCACTCTCTTTGAATCTTCTTTATCATGCTAGGATTAGCAGGAAAAAGCTAAAAATTTCAGAATTGCACCGTGCAATGTGGAGATATTACTGTTTGTGCATTTACAATATTCATTGATTTTTGCCATTGAAAAACGTCCAGAAATGTTTGAAGCTACTGACTGAATGAAAGGAGCTGGCATCTCACTCTCTTTGAATCTTCTTTATCATGCTAGGATTAGCAGGAAAAAGCTAAAAATTTCAGAATTGCACCGTGCAATGTGGAGATATTACTGTTTGTGCATTTACAATATTCATTGATTTTTGCCATTGAAAAACATGTTTTCATATACCAGAAATGTTTGAAGCTACTGACTGAATGAAAGGAGCTGGCATCTCACTCTCTTTGAATCTTCTTTATCATGCTAGGATTAACAGGAAAAAACTAAAAATTTCAGAATTGC
This sequence comes from Phyllobates terribilis, assembly GCF_046119375.1. Classification (NCBI taxonomy): domain Eukaryota; kingdom Metazoa; phylum Chordata; class Amphibia; order Anura; family Dendrobatidae; genus Phyllobates; species Phyllobates terribilis. The sequence continues at coordinate 54,970 of NW_027366791.1, read as the reverse complement.
ACCGTGCAATGTGGAGATATTACTGTTTGTGCATTTACAATATTCATTGATTTTTGCCATTGAAAAACATGTTTTTCATATACCAGAAATGTTTGAAGCTACTGACTGAATGAAAGGAGCTGGCATCTCACTCTCTTTGAATCTTCTTTATCATGCTAGGATTAGCAGGAAAAAGCAAAAAATTTCAGAATTGCACCGTGCAATGTGGAGATATTACTGTTTGTGCATTTACAATATTCATTGATTTTTGCCATTGAAAAACATGTTTTTCATAACCAGAAATGTTTGAAGCTACTGACTGAATGAAAGGAGCTGGCATCTCACTCTCTTTGAATCTTCTTTATCATGCTAGGATTAGCAGGAAAAAGCAAAAAATTTCAGAATTGCACCGTGCAATGTGGAGATATTACTGTTTGTGCATTTACAATATTCATTGATTTTTGCCATTGAAAAACATGTTTTTCATATACCAGAAATGTTTGAAGCTACTGACTGAATGAAAGGAGCTGGCATCTCACTCTCTTTGAATCTTCTTTATCATGCTAGGATTAACAGGAAAAAGCAAAAAATTTCAGAATTGCACCGTGCAATGTGGAGATATTACTGTTTGTGCATTTACAATATTCATTGATTTTTGCCATTGAAAAACGTCCAGAAATGTTTGAAGCTACTGACTGAATGAAAGGAGCTGGCATCTCACTCTCTTTGAATCTTCTTTATCATGCTAGGATTAGCAGGAAAAAGCAAAAAATTTCAGAATTGCACCGTGCAATGTGGAGATATTACTGTTTGTGCATTTACAATATTCATTGATTTTTGCCATTGAAAAACATGTTTTTCATATACCAGAAATGTTTGAAGCTACTGACTGAATGAAAGGAGCTGGCATCTCACTCTCTTTGAATCTTCTTTATCATGCTAGGATTAACAGGAAAAAGCTAAAAAATTTCAGAATTGCACCGTGCAATGTGGAGATATTACTGTTTGTGCATTTACAATATTCATTGATTTTTGCCATTGAAAAACATGTTTTTCATATACCAGAAATGTTTGAAGCTACTGACTGAATGAAAGGAGCTGGCATCTCACTCTCTTTGAATCTTCTTTATCATGCTAGGATTAACAGGAAAAAGCAAAAATTTCAGAATTGCACCGTGCAATGTGGAGATATTACTGTTTGTGCATTTACAATATTCATTGATTTTTGCCATTGAAAAACATGTTTTTCATATACCAGAAATGTTTGAAGCTACTGACTGAATGAAAGGAGCTGGCATCTCACTCTCTTTGAATCTTCTTTATCATGCTAGGATTAGCAGGAAAAAGCTAAAAATTTCAGAATTGCACCGTGCAATGTGGAGATATTACTGTTTGTGCATTTACAATATTCATTGATTTTTGCCATTGAAAAACATGTTTTTCATATACCAGAAATGTTTGAAGCTACTGACTGAATGAAAGGAGCTGGCATCTCACTCTCTTTGAATCTTCTTTATCATGCTAGGATTAACAGGAAAAAGCTAAAAATTTCAGAATTGCACCGTGCAATGTGGAGATATTACTGTTTGTGCATTTACAATATTCATTGATTTTTGCCATTGAAAAACATGTTTTTCATATACCAGAAATGTTTGAAGCTACTGACTGAATGAAAGGAGCTGGCATCTCACTCTCTTTGAATCTTCTTTATCATGCTAGGATTAGCAGGAAAAAGCAAAAAATTTCAGAATTGCACCGTGCAATGTGGAGATATTACTGTTTGTGCATTTACAATATTCATTGATTTTTGCCATTGAAAAACGTCCAGAAATGTTTGAAGCTACTGACTGAATGAAAGGAGCTGGCATCTCACTCTCTTTGAATCTTCTTTATCATGCTAGGATTAGCAGGAAAAAGCAAAAAATTTCAGAATTGCACCGTGCAATGTGGAGATATTACTGTTTGTGCATTTACAATATTCATTGATTTTTGCCATTGAAAAACATGTTTTTCATATACCAGAAATGTTTGAAGCTACTGACTGAATGAAAGGAGCTGGCATCTCACTCTCTTTGAATCTTCTTTATCATGCTAGGATTAACAGGAAAAAGCTAAAAATTTCAGAATTGCACCTTGCAATGTGGAGATATTACTGTTTGTGCATTTACAATATTCATTGATTTTTGCCATTGAAAAACATGTTTTTCATATACCAGAAATGTTTGAAGCTACTGACTGAATGAAAGGAGCTGGCATCTCACTCTCTTTGAATCTTCTTTATCATGCTAGGATTAACAGGAAAAAGCAAAAAATTTCAGAATTGCACCGTGCAATGTGGAGATATTACTGTTTGTGCATTTACAATATTCATTGATTTTTGCCATTGAAAAACATGTTTTTCATATACCAGAAATGTTTGAAGCTACTGACTGAATGAAAGGAGCTGGCATCTCACTCTCTTTGAATCTTCTTTATCATGCTAGGATTAGCAGGAAAAAGCAAAAAATTTCAGAATTGCACCTTGCAATGTGGAGATATTACTGTTTGTGCATTTACAATATTCATTGATTTTTGCCTTTGAAAAACATGTTTTTCATATACCAGAAATGTTTGAAGCTACTGACTGAATGAAAGGAGCTGGCATCTCACTCTCTTTGAATCTTCTTTATCATGCTAGGATTAACAGGAAAAAGCTAAAAATTTCAGAATTGCACCGTGCAATGTGGAGATATTACTGTTTGTGCATTTACAATATTCATTGATTTTTGCCATTGAAAAACGTCCAGAAATGTTTGAAGCTACTGACTGAATGAAAGGAGCTGGCATCTCACTCTCTTTGAATCTTCTTTATCATGCTAGGATTATCAGGAAAAAGCAAAAAATTTCAGAATTGCACCGTGCAATGTGGAGATATTACTGTTTGTGCATTTACAATATTCATTGATTTTTGCCATTGAAAAACATGTTTTTCATATACCAGAAATGTTTGAAGCTACTGACTGAATGAAAGGAGCTGGCATCTCACTCTCTTTGAATCTTCTTTATCATGCTAGGATTAGCAGGAAAAAGCTAAAAATTCAGAATTGCACCGTGCAATGTGGAGATATTACTGTTTGTGCATTTACAATATTCATTGATTTTTGCCATTGAAAAACATGTTTTTCATATACCAGAAATGTTTGAAGCTACTGACTGAATGAAAGGAGCTGGCATCTCACTCTCTTTGAATCTTCTTTATCATGCTAGGATTAACAGGAAAAAGCTAAAAATTTCAGAATTGCACCGTGCAATGTGGAGATATTACTGTTTGTGCATTTACAATATTCATTGATTTTTGCCATTGAAAAACGTCTTTATATCCAGAAATGTTTGAAGCTACTGACTGAATGAAAGGAGCTGGCATCTCACTCTCTTTGAATCTTCTTTATCATGCTAGGATTAGCAGGAAAAAGCAAAAAATTTCAGAATTGCACCATGCAATGTGGAGATATTACTGTTTGTGCATTTACAATATTCATTGATTTTTGCCATTGAAAAACATGTTTTTCATATACCAGAAATGTTTGAAGCTACTGACTGAATGAAAGGAGCTGGCATCTCACTCTCTTTGAATCTTCTTTATCATGCTAGGATTAACAGGAAAAAGCTAAAAATTTCAGAATTGCACCGTGCAATGTGGAGACATTACTCTTTGTGCATTTACAATATTCATTGATTTTTGCCATTGAAAAACATGTTTTTCATATACCAGAAATGTTTGAAGCTACTGACTGAATGAAAGGAGCTGGCATCTCACTCTCTTTGAATCTTCTTTATCATGCTAGGATTAGCAGGAAAAAGCTAAAAATTTCAGAATTGCACCTTGCAATGTGGAGATATTACTGTTTGTGCATTTACAATATTCATTGATTTTTGCCATTGAAAAACGTCCAGAAATGTTTGAAGCTACTGACTGAATGAAAGGAGCTGGCATCTCACTCTCTTTGAATCTTCTTTATCATGCTAGGATTAGCAGGAAAAAGCTAAAAATTTCAGAATTGCACCTTGCAATGTGGAGATATTACTGTTTGTGCATTTACAATATTCATTGATTTTTGCCATTGAAAAACATGTTTTTCATATACCAGAAATGTTTGAAGCTACTGACTGAATGAAAGGAGCTGGCATCTCACTCTCTTTGAATCTTCTTTATCATGCTAGGATTAACAGGAAAAAGCTAAAAATTTCAGAATTGCACCGTGCAATGTGGAGATATTACTGTTTGTGCATTTACAATATTCATTGATTTTTGCCATTGAAAAACGTCCAGAAATGTTTGAAGCTACTGACTGAATGAAAGGAGCTGGCATCTCACTCTCTTTGAATCTTCTTTATCATGCTAGGATTATCAGGAAAAAGCAAAAAATTTCAGAATTGCACCGTGCAATGTGGAGATATTACTGTTTGTGCATTTACAATATTCATTGATTTTTGCCATTGAAAAACATGTTTTTCATATACCAGAAATGTTTGAAGCTACTGACTGAATGAAAGGAGCTGGCATCTCACTCTCTTTGAATCTTCTTTATCATGCTAGGATTAGCAGGAAAAAGCTAAAAATTTCAGAATTGCACCGTGCAATGTGGAGATATTACTGTTTGTGCATTTACAATATTCATTGATTTTTGCCATTGAAAAACATGTTTTTCATATACCAGAAATGTTTGAAGCTACTGACTGAATGAAAGGAGCTGGCATCTCACTCTCTTTGAATCTTCTTTATCATGCTAGGATTAACAGGAAAAAGCTAAAAATTTCAGAATTGCACCGTGCAATGTGGAGATATTACTGTTTGTGCATTTACAATATTCATTGATTTTTGCCATTGAAAAACGTCCAGAAATGTTTGAAGCTACTGACTGAATGAAAGGAGCTGGCATCTCACTCTCTTTGAATCTTCTTTATCATGCTAGGATTAGCAGGAAAAAGCAAAAAATTTCAGAATTGCACCGTGCAATGTGGAGATATTACTGTTTGTGCATTTACAATATTCATTGATTTTTGCCATTGAAAAACATGTTTTTCATATACCAGAAATGTTTGAAGCTACTGACTGAATGAAAGGAGCTGGCATCTCACTCTCTTTGAATCTTCTTTATCATGCTAGGATTAACAGGAAAAAGCTAAAAATTTCAGAATTGCACCGTGCAATGTGGAGACATTACTGTTTGTGCATTTACAATATTCATTGATTTTTGCCATTGAAAAACATGTTTTTCATATACCAGAAATGTTTGAAGCTACTGACTGAATGAAAGGAGCTGGCATCTCACTCTCTTTGAATCTTCTTTATCATGCTAGGATTAGCAGGAAAAAGCAAAAAATTTCAGAATTGCACCTTGCAATGTGGAGATATTACTGTTTGTGCATTTACAATATTCATTGATTTTTGCCATTGAAAAACGTCCAGAAATGTTTGAAGCTACTGACTGAATGAAAGGAGCTGGCATCTCACTCTCTTTGAATCTTCTTTATCATGCTAGGATTAGCAGGAAAAAGCTAAAAATTTCAGAATTGCACCTTGCAATGTGGAGATATTACTGTTTGTGCATTTACAATATTCATTGATTTTTGCCATTGAAAAACATGTTTTTCATATACCAGAAATGTTTGAAGCTACTGACTGAATGAAAGGAGCTGGCATCTCACTCTCTTTGAATCTTCTTTATCATGCTAGGATTAACAGGAAAAAGCTAAAAATTTCAGAAATGCACCGTGCAATGTGGAGATATTACTGTTTGTGCATTTACAATATTCATTGATTTTTGCCATTGAAAAACGTCCAGAAATGTTTGAAGCTACTGACTGAATGAAAGGAGCTGGCATCTCACTCTCTTTGAATCTTCTTTATCATGCTAGGATTAGCAGGAAAAAGCAAAAAATTTCAGAATTGCACCGTGCAATGTGGAGATATTACTGTTTGTGCATTTACAATATTCATTGATTTTTGCCATTGAAAAACATGTTTTTCATATACCAGAAATGTTTGAAGCTACTGACTGAATGAAAGGAGCTGGCATCTCACTCTCTTTGAATCTTCTTTATCATGCTAGGATTAACAGGAAAAAGCTAAAAATTTCAGAATTGCACCTTGCAATGTGGAGATATTACTGTTTGTGCATTTACAATATTCATTGATTTTTGCCATTGAAAAACGTCCAGAAATGTTTGAAGCTACTGACTGAATGAAAGGAGCTGGCATCTCACTCTCTTTGAATCTTCTTTATCATGCTAGGATTAACAGGAAAAAGCAAAAAATTTCAGAATTGCACCGTGCAATGTGGAGATATTACTGTTTGTGCATTTACAATATTCATTGATTTTTGCCATTGAAAAACATGTTTTTCATATACCAGAAATGTTTGAAGCTACTGACTGAATGAAAGGAGCTGGCATCTCACTCTCTTTGAATCTTCTTTATCATGCTAGGATTAGCAGGAAAAAGCAAAAAATTTCAGAATTGCACCTTGCAATGTGGAGATATTACTGTTTGTGCATTTACAATATTCATTGATTTTTGCCATTGAAAAACATGTTTTTCATATACCAGAAATGTTTGAAGCTACTGACTGAATGAAAGGAGCTGGCATCTCACTCTCTTTGAATCTTCTTTATCATGCTAGGATTAGCAGGAAAAAGCTAAAAATTTCAGAATTGCACCGTGCAATGTGGAGATATTACTGTTTGTGCATTTACAATATTCATTGATTTTTGCCATTGAAAAACATGTTTTTCATATACCAGAAATGTTTGAAGCTACTGACTGAATGAAAGGAGCTGGCATCTCACTCTCTTTGAATCTTCTTTATCATGCTAGGATTAACAGGAAAAAGCTAAAAATTTCAGAAATGCACCGTGCAATGTGGAGATATTACTGTTTGTGCATTTACAATATTCATTGATTTTTGCCATTGAAAAACGTCCAGAAATGTTTGAAGCTACTGACTGAATGAAAGGAGCTGGCATCTCACTCTCTTTGAATCTTCTTTATCATGCTAGGATTAGCAGGAAAAAGCAAAAAATTTCAGAATTGCACCGTGCAATGTGGAGATATTACTGTTTGTGCATTTACAATATTCATTGATTTTTGCCATTGAAAAACATGTTTTTCATATACCAGAAATGTTTGAAGCTACTGACTGAATGAAAGGAGCTGGCATCTCACTCTCTTTGAATCTTCTTTATCATGCTAGGATTAACAGGAAAAAGCTAAAAATTTCAGAATTGCACCTTGCAATGTGGAGATATTACTGTTTGTGCATTTACAATATTCATTGATTTTTGCCATTGAAAAACGTCCAGAAATGTTTGAAGCTACTGACTGAATGAAAGGAGCTGGCATCTCACTCTCTTTGAATCTTCTTTATCATGCTAGGATTAACAGGAAAAAGCAAAAAATTTCAGAATTGCACCGTGCAATGTGGAGATATTACTGTTTGTGCATTTACAATATTCATTGATTTTTGCCATTGAAAAACATGTTTTTCATATACCAGAAATGTTTGAAGCTACTGACTGAATGAAAGGAGCTGGCATCTCACTCTCTTTGAATCTTCTTTATCATGCTAGGATTAACAGGAAAAAGCAAAAAATTTCAGAATTGCACCTTGCAATGTGGAGATATTACTGTTTGTGCATTTACAATATTCATTGATTTTTGCCATTGAAAAACATGTTTTTCATATACCAGAAATGTTTGAAGCTACTGACTGAATGAAAGGAGCTGGCATCTCACTCTCTTTGAATCTTCTTTATCATGCTAGGATTAACAGGAAAAAGCTAAAAATTTCAGAATTGCACCTTGCAATGTGGAGATATTACTGTTTGTGCATTTACAATATTCATTGATTTTTGCCATTGAAAAACATGTTTTTCATATACCAGAAATGTTTGAAGCTACTGACTGAATGAAAGGAGCTGGCATCTCACTCTCTTTGAATCTTCTTTATCATGCTAGGATTAACAGGAAAAAGCTAAAAATTTCAGAATTGCACCTTGCAATGTGGAGATATTACTGTTTGTGCATTTACAATATTCATTGATTTTTGCCATTGAAAAACATGTTTTTCATATACCAGAAATGTTTGAAGCTACTGACTGAATGAAAGGAGCTGGCATCTCACTCTCTTTGAATCTTCTTTATCATGCTAGGATTAGCAGGAAAAAGCTAAAAATTTCAGAATTGCACCGTGCAATGTGGAGATATTACTGTTTGTGCATTTACAATATTCATTGATTTTTGCCATTGAAAAACATGTTTTTCATATACCAGAAATGTTTGAAGCTACTGACTGAATGAAAGGAGCTGGCATCTCACTCTCTTTGAATCTTCTTTATCATGCTAGGATTAGCAGGAAAAAGCTAAAAATTTCAGAATTGCATCGTGCAATGTGGAGATATTACTGTTTGTGCATTTACAATATTCATTGATTTTTGCCATTGAAAAACATGTTTTTCATATACCAGAAATGTTTGAAGCTACTGACTGAATGAAAGGAGCTGGCATCTCACTCTCTTTGAATCTTCTTTATCATGCTAGGATTAACAGGAAAAAGCTAAAAATTTCAGAATTGCACCGTGCAATGTGGAGATATTACTGTTTGTGCATTTACAATATTCATTGATTTTTGCCATTGAAAAACGTCCAGAAATGTTTGAAGCTACTGACTGAATGAAAGGAGCTGGCATCTCACTCTCTTTGAATCTTCTTTATCATGCTAGGATTAGCAGGAAAAAGCAAAAAATTTCAGAATTGCACCGTGCAATGTGGAGATATTACTGTTTGTGCATTTACAATATTCATTGATTTTTGCCATTGAAAAATATGTTTTTCATATACCAGAAATGTTTGAAGCTACTGACTGAATGAAAGGAGCTGGCATCTCACTCTCTTTGAATCTTCTTTATCATGCTAGGATTAGCAGGAAAAAGCAAAAAATTTCAGAATTGCACCTTGCAATGTGGAGATATTACTGTTTGTGCATTTACAATATTCATTGATTTTTGCCATTGAAAAACGTCCAGAAATGTTTGAAGCTACTGACTGAATGAAAGGAGCTGGCATCTCACTCTCTTTGAATCTTCTTTATCATGCTAGGATTAGCAGGAAAAAGCAAAAAATTTCAGAATTGCACCGTGCAATGTGGAGATATTACTGTTTGTGCATTTACAATATTCATTGATTTTTGCCATTGAAAAACATGTTTTTCATATACCAGAAATGTTTGAAGCTACTGACTGAATGAAAGGAGCTGGCATCTCACTCTCTTTGAATCTTCTTTATCATGCTAGGATTAGCAGGAAAAAGCTAAAAATTTCAGAATTGCACCGTGCAATGTGGAGATATTACTGTTTGTGCATTTACAATATTCATTGATTTTTGCCATTGAAAAACGTCCAGAAATGTTTGAAGCTACTGACTGAATGAAAGGAGCTGGCATCTCACTCTCTTTGAATCTTCTTTATCATGCTAGGATTAACAGGAAAAAGCTAAAAATTTCAGAATTGCACCTTGCAATGTGGAGATATTACTGTTTGTGCATTTACAATATTCATTGATTTTTGCCATTGAAAAACATGTTTTTCATATACCAGAAATGTTTGAAGCTACTGACTGAATGAAAGGAGCTGGCATCTCACTCTCTTTGAATCTTCTTTATCATGCTAGGATTAGCAGGAAAAAGCTAAAAATTTCAGAATTGCACCTTGCAATGTGGAGATATTACTGTTTGTGCATTTACAATATTCATTGATTTTTGCCATTGAAAAACATGTTTTTCATATACCAGAAATGTTTGAAGCTACTGACTGAATGAAAGGAGCTGGCATCTCACTCTCTTTGAATCTTCTTTATCATGCTAGGATTAGCAGGAAAAAGCTAAAAATTTCAGAATTGCACCGTGCAATGTGGAGATATTACTGTTTGTGCATTTACAATATTCATTGATTTTTGCCATTGAAAAACATGTTTTTCATATACCAGAAATGTTTGAAGCTACTGACTGAATGAAAGGAGCTGGCATCTCACTCTCTTTGAATCTTCTTTATCATGCTAGGATTAACAGGAAAAAGCTAAAAATTTCAGAATTGCACCGTGCAATGTGGAGATATTACTGTTTGTGCATTTACAATATTCATTGATTTTTGCCATTGAAAAACGTCCAGAAATGTTTGAAGCTACTGACTGAATGAAAGGAGCTGGCATCTCACTCTCTTTGAATCTTCTTTATCATGCTAGGATTAGCAGGAAAAAGCAAAAAATTTCAGAATTGCACCGTGCAATGTGGGTTTTATTACTGTTTATGCATTTACAATATTCATTGATTTTTGCCATTGAAAAACATGTTTTTCATATACCAGAAATGTTTGAAGCTACTGACTGAATGAAAGGAGCTGACATCTCACTCTCTTTGAATCTTCTTTATCATGCTAGGATTAACAGGAAAAAGCTAAAAATTTCAGAATTGCACCTTGCAATGTGGAGATATTACTGTTTGTGCATTTACAATATTCATTGATTTTTGCCATTGAAAAACGTCCAGAAATGTTTGAAGCTACTGACTGAATGAAAGGAGCTGGCATCTCACTCTCTTTGAATCTTCTTTATCATGCTAGGATTAACAGGAAAAAGCAAAAAATTTCAGAATTGCACCGTGCAATGTGGAGATATTACTGTTTGTGCATTTACAATATTCATTGATTTTTGCCATTGAAAAACATGTTTTTCATATACCAGAAATGTTTGAAGCTACTGACTGAATGAAAGGAGCTGGCATCTCACTCTCTTTGAATCTTCTTTATCATGCTAGGATTAACAGGAAAAAGCAAAAAATTTCAGAATTGCACCTTGCAATGTGGAGATATTACTGTTTGTGCATTTACAATATTCATTGATTTTTGCCATTGAAAAACATGTTTTTCATATACCAGAAATGTTTGAAGCTACTGACTGAATGAAAGGAGCTGGCATCTCACTCTCTTTGAATCTTCTTTATCATGCTAGGATTAACAGGAAAAAGCTAAAAATTTCAGAATTGCACCGTGCAATGTGGAGATATTACTGTTTGTGCATTTACAATATTCATTGATTTTTGCCATTGAAAAACGTCCAGAAATGTTTGAAGCTACTGACTGAATGAAAGGAGCTGGCATCTCACTCTCTTTGAATCTTCTTTATCATGCTAGGATTAACAGGAAAAAGCTAAAAATTTCAGAATTGCACCTTGCAATGTGGAGATATTACTGTTTGTGCATTTACAATATTCATTGATTTTTGCCATTGAAAAACATGTTTTTCATATACCAGAAATGTTTGAAGCTACTGACTGAATGAAAGGAGCTGGCATCTCACTCTCTTTGAATCTTCTTTATCATGCTAGGATTAACAGGAAAAAGCTAAAAATTTCAGAATTGCACCTTGCAATGTGGAGATATTACTGTTTGTGCATTTACAATATTCATTGATTTTTGCCATTGAAAAACATGTTTTTCATATACCAGAAATGTTTGAAGCTACTGACTGAATGAAAGGAGCTGGCATCTCACTCTCTTTGAATCTTCTTTATCATGCTAGGATTAACAGGAAAAAGCTAAAAATTTCAGAATTGCACCGTGCAATGTGGAGATATTACTGTTTGTGCATTTACAATATTCATTGATTTTTGCCATTGAAAAACATGTTTTTCATATACCAGAAATGTTTGAAGCTACTGACTGAATGAAAGGAGCTGGCATCTCACTCTCTTTGAATCTTCTTTATCATGCTAGGATTAGCAGGAAAAAGCTAAAAATTTCAGAATTGCACCGTGCAATGTGGAGATATTACTGTTTGTGCATTTACAATATTCATTGATTTTTGCCATTGAAAAACATGTTTTTCATATACCAGAAATGTTTGAAGCTACTGACTGAATGAAAGGAGCTGGCATCTCACTCTCTTTGAATCTTCTTTATCATGCTAGGATTAGCAGGAAAAAGCTAAAAATTTCAGAATTGCACCGTGCAATGTGGAGATATTACTGTTTGTGCATTTACAATATTCATTGATTTTTGCCATTGAAAAACATGTTTTTCATATACCAGAAATGTTTGAAGCTACTGACTGAATGAAAGGAGCTGGCATCTCACTCTCTTTGAATCTTCTTTATCATGCTAGGATTAACAGGAAAAAGCTAAAAATTTCAGAATTGCACCGTGCAATGTGGAGATATTACTGTTTGTGCATTTACAATATCCATTGATTTTTGCCATTGAAAAACGTCCAGAAATGTTTGAAGCTACTGACTGAATGAAAGGAGCTGGCATCTCACTCTCTTTGAATCTTCTTTATCATGCTAGGATTAGCAGGAAAAAGCAAAAAATTTCAGAATTGCACCGTGCAATGTGGAGATATTACTGTTTGTGCATTTACAATATTCATTGATTTTTGCCATTGAAAAACATGTTTTTCATATACCAGAAATGTTTGAAGCTACTGACTGAATGAAAGGAGCTGGCATCTCACTCTCTTTGAATCTTCTTTATCATGCTAGGATTAGCAGGAAAAAGCTAAAAATTTCAGAATTGCACCGTGCAATGTGGAGATATTACTGTTTGTGCATTTACAATATTCATTGATTTTTGCCATTGAAAAACATGTTTTTCATATACCAGAAATGTTTGAAGCTACTGACTGAATGAAAGGAGCTGGCATCTCACTCTCTTTGAATCTTCTTTATCATGCTAGGATTAGCAGGAAAAAGCAAAAAATTTCAGAATTGCACCGTGCAATGTGGAGATATTACTGTTTGTGCATTTACAATATTCATTGATTTTTGCCATTGAAAAACATGTTTTTCATATACCAGAAATGTTTGAAGCTACTGACTGAATGAAAGGAGCTGGCATCTCACTCTCTTTGAATCTTCTTTATCATGCTAGGATTAGCAGGAAAAAGCAAAAAATTTCAGAATTGCACCTTGCAATGTGGAGATATTATTGTTTGTGCATTTACAATATTCATTGATTTTTGCCATTGAAAAACGTCCAGAAATGTTTGAAGCTACTGACTGAATGAAAGGAGCTGGCATCTCACTCTCTTTGAATCTTCTTTATCATGCTAGGATTAGCAGGAAAATGCAAAAAATTTCAGAATTGCACCGTGCAATGTGGAGATATTACTGTTTGTGCATTTACAATATTCATTGATTTTTGCCATTGAAAAACATGTTTTTCATATACCAGAAATGTTTGAAGCTACTCACTGAATGAAAGGAGCTGGCATCTCACTCTCTTTGAATCTTCTTTATCATGCTAGGATTAGCAGGAAAAAGCTAAAAATTTCAGAATTGCACCTTGCAATGTGGAGATATTACTGTTTGTGCATTTACAATATTCATTGATTTTTGCCATTGAAAAACGTCCAGAAATGTTTGAAGCTACTGACTGAATGAAAGGAGCTGGCATCTCACTCTCTTTGAATCTTCTTTATCATGCTAGGATTAACAGGAAAAAGCTAAAAATTTCAGAATTGCACCTTGCAATGTGGAGATATTACTGTTTGTGCATTTACAATATTCATTGATTTTTGCCATTGAAAAACATGTTTTTCATATACCAGAAATGTTTGAAGCTACTGACTGAATGAAAGGAGCTGGCATCTCACTCTCTTTGAATCTTCTTTATCATGCTAGGAATAACAGGAAACAGCTAAAAATTTCAGAATTGCACCTTGCAATGTGGAGATATTACTGTTTGTGCATTTACAATATTCATTGATTTTTGCCATTGAAAAACATGTTTTTCATATACCAGAAATGTTTGAAGCTACTGACTGAATGAAAGGAGCTGGCATCTCACTCTCTTTGAATCTTCTTTATCATGCTAGGATTAACAGGAAAAAGCTAAAAATTTCAGAATTGCACCGTGCAATGTGGAGATATTACTGTTTGTGCATTTACAATATTCATTGATTTTTGCCATTGAAAAACATGTTTTTCATATACCAGAAATGTTTGAAGCTACTGACTGAATGAAAGGAGCTGGCATCTCACTCTCTTTGAATCTTCTTTATCATGCTAGGATTAACAGGAAAAAGCAAAAAATTTCAGAATTGCACCTTGCAATGTGGAGATATTACTGTTTGTGCATTTACAATATTCATTGATTTTTGCCATTGAAAAACATGTTTTTCATATACCAGAAATGTTTGAAGCTACTGACTGAATGAAAGGAGCTGGCATCTCACTCTCTTTGAATCTTCTTTATCATGCTAGGATTAACAGGAAAAAGCTAAAAATTTCAGAATTGCACCGTGCAATGTGGAGATATTACTGTTTGTGCATTTACAATATTCATTGATTTTTGCCATTGAAAAACGTCCAGAAATGTTTGAAGCTACTGACTGAATGAAAGGAGCTGGCATCTCACTCTCTTTGAATCTTCTTTATCATGCTAGGATTAACAGGAAAAAGCTAAAAATTTCAGAATTGCACCTTGCAATGTGGAGATATTACTGTTTGTGCATTTACAATATTCATTGATTTTTGCCATTGAAAAACATGTTTTTCATATACCAGAAATGTTTGAAGCTACTGACTGAATGAAAGGAGCTGGCATCTCACTCTCTTTGAATCTTCTTTATCATGCTAGGATTAACAGGAAAAAGCTAAAAATTTCAGAATTGCACCGTGCAATGTGGAGATATTACTGTTTGTGCATTTACAATATTCATTGATTTTTGCCATTGAAAAACATGTTTTTCATATACCAGAAATGTTTGAAGCTACTGACTGAATGAAAGGAGCTGGCATCTCACTCTCTTTGAATCTTCTTTATCATGCTAGGATTAACAGGAAAAAGCTAAAAATTTCAGAATTGCACCGTGCAATGTGGAGATATTACTGTTTGTGCATTTACAATATTCATTGATTTTTGCCATTGAAAAACATGTTTTTCATATACCAGAAATGTTTGAAGCTACTGACTGAATGAAAGGAGCTGGCATCTCACTCTCTTTGAATCTTCTTTATCATGCTAGGATTAACAGGAAAAAGCTAAAAATTTCAGAATTGCACCGTGCAATGTGGAGATATTACTGTTTGTGCATTTACAATATTCATTGATTTTTGCCATTGAAAAACGTCCAGAAATGTTTGAAGCTACTGACTGAATGAAAGGAGCTGGCATCTCACTCTCTTTGAATCTTCTTTATCATGCTAGGATTAGCAGGAAAAAGCAAAAAATTTCAGAATTGCACCGTGCAATGTGGAGATATTACTGTTTGTGCATTTACAATATTCATTGATTTTTGCCATTGAAAAACATGTTTTTCATATACCAGAAATGTTTGAAACTACTGACTGAATGAAAGGAGCTGGCATCTCACTCTCTTTGAATCTTCTTTATCATGCTAGGATTAGCAGGAAAAAGCTAAAAATTTCAGAATTGCACCGTGCAATGTGGAGATATTACTGTTTGTGCATTTACAATATTCATTGATTTTTGCCATTGAAAAACGTCCAGAAATGTTTGAAGCTACTGACTGAATGAAAGGAGCTGGCATCTCACTCTCTTTGAATCTTCTTTATCATGCTAGGATTAGCAGGAAAAAGCAAAAAATTTCAGAATTGCACCGTGCAATGTGGAGATATTACTGTTTGTGCATTTACAATATTCATTGATTTTTGCCATTGAAAAACATGTTTTTCATATACCAGAAATGTTTGAAGCTACTGACTGAATGAAAGGAGCTGGCATCTCACTCTCTTTGAATCTTCTTTATCATGCTAGGATTAGCAGGAAAAAGCAAAAAATTTCAGAATTGCACCTTGCAATGTGGAGATATTACTGTTTGTGCATTTACAATATTCATTGATTTTTGCCATTGAAAAACATGTTTTTCATATACCAGAAATGTTTGAAGCTACTGACTGAATGAAAGGAGCTGGCATCTCACTCTCTTTGAATCTTCTTTATCATGCTAGGATTAACAGGAAAAAGCTAAAAATTTCAGAATTGCACCGTGCAATGTGGAGATATTACTGTTTGTGCATTTACAATATTCATTGATTTTTGCCATTGAAAAGCGTCCAGAAATGTTTGAAGCTACTGACTGAATGAAAGGAGCTGGCATCTCACTCTCTTTGAATCTTCTTTATCATGCTAGGATTAACAGGAAAAAGCTAAAAATTTCAGAATTGCACCTTGCAATGTGGAGATATTACTGTTTGTGCATTTACAATATTCATTGATTTTTGCCATTGAAAAACATGTTTTTCATATACCAGAAATGTTTGAAGCTACTGACTGAATGAAAGGAGCTGGCATCTCACTCTCTTTGAATCTTCTTTATCATGCTAGGATTAGCAGGAAAAAGCAAAAAATTTCAGAATTGCACCTTGCAATGTGGAGATATTACTGTTTGTGCATTTACAATATTCATTGATTTTTGCCATTGAAAAACGTCCAGAAATGTTTGAAGCTACTGACTGAATGAAAGGAGCTGGCATCTCACTCTCTTTGAATCTTCTTTATCATGCTAGGATTAACAGGAAAAAGCTAAAAATTTCAGAATTGCACCTTGCAATGTGGAGATATTACTGTTTGTGCATTTACAATATTCATTGATTTTTGCCATTGAAAAACATGTTTTTCATATACCAGAAATGTTTGAAGCTACTGACTGAATGAAAGGAGCTGGCATCTCACTCTCTTTGAATCTTCTTTATCATGCTAGGATTAACAGGAAAAAGCTAAAAATTTCAGAATTGCACCGTGCAATGTGGAGATATTACTGTTTGTGCATTTACAATATTCATTGATTTTTGCCATTGAAAAACATGTTTTTCATATACCAGAAATGTTTGAAGCTACTGACTGAATGAAAGGAGCTGGCATCTCACTCTCTTTGAATCTTCTTTATCATGCTAGGATTAGCAGGAAAAAGCAAAAAATTTCAGAATTGCACCTTGCAATGTGGAGATATTACTGTTTGTGCATTTACAATATTCATTGATTTTTGCCATTGAAAAACATGTTTTTCATATACCAGAAATGTTTGAAGCTACTGACTGAATGAAAGGAGCTGGCATCTCACTCTCTTTGAATCTTCTTTATCATGCTAGGATTAGCAGGAAAAAGCAAAAAATTTCAGAATTGCACCGTGCAATGTGGAGATATTACTGTTTGTGCATTTACAATATTCATTGATTTTTGCCATTGAAAAACATGTTTTTCATATACCAGAAATGTTTGAAGCTACTGACTGAATGAAAGGAGCTGGCATCTCACTCTCTTTGAATCTTCTTTATCATGCTAGGATTAACAGGAAAAAGCTAAAAATTTCAGAATTGCACCGTGCAATGTGGAGATATTACTGTTTGTGCATTTACAATATTCATTGATTTTTGCCATTGAAAAACGTCCAGAAATGTTTGAAGCTACTGACTGAATGAAAGGAGCTGGCATCTCACTCTCTTTGAATCTTCTTTATCATGCTAGGATTAACAGGAAAAAGCTAAAAATTTCAGAATTGCACCTTGCAATGTGGAGATATTACTGTTTGTGCATTTACAATATTCATTGATTTTTGCCATTGAAAAACATGTTTTTCATATACCAGAAATGTTTGAAGCTACTGACTGAATGAAAGGAGCTGGCATCTCACTCTCTTTGAATCTTCTTTATCATGGTAGGATTAGCAGGAAAAAGCTAAAAATTTCAGAATTGCACCTTGCAATGTGGAGATATTACTGTTTGTGCATTTACAATATTCATTGATTTTTGCCATTGAAAAACATGTTTTTCATATACCAGAAATGTTTGAAGCTACTGACTGAATGAAAGGAGCTGGCATCTCACTCTCTTTGAATCTTCTTTATCATGCTAGGATTAACAGGAAAAAGCTAAAAATTTCAGAATTGCACCGTGCAATGTGGAGATATTACTGTTTGTGCATTTACAATATTCATTGATTTTTGCCATTGAAAAACATGTTTTTCATATACCAGAAATGTTTGAAGCTACTGACTGAATGAAAGGAGCTGGCATCTCACTCTCTTTGAATCTTCTTTATCATGCTAGGATTAGCAGGAAAAAGCAAAAAATTTCAGAATTGCACCGTGCAATGTGGAGATATTACTGTTTGTGCATTTACAATATTCATTGATTTTTGCCATTGAAAAACATGTTTTTCATATACCAGAAATGTTTGAAGCTACTGACTGAATGAAAGGAGCTGGCATCTCACTCTCTTTGAATCTTCTTTATCATGCTAGGATTAACAGGAAAAAGCTAAAAATTTCAGAATTGCACCGTGCAATGTGGAGATATTACTGTTTGTGCATTTACAATATTCATTGATTTTTGCCATTGAAAAACATGTTTTTCATATACCAGAAATGTTTGAAGCTACTGACTGAATGAAAGGAGCTGGCATCTCACTCTCTTTGAATCTTCTTTATCATGCTAGGATTAGCAGGAAAAAGCAAAAAATTTCAGAATTGCACCGTGCAATGTGGAGATATTACTGTTTGTGCATTTACAATATTCATTGATTTTTGCCATTGAAAAACATGTTTTTCATATACCAGAAATGTTTGAAGCTACTGACTGAATGAAAGGAGCTGGCATCTCACTCTCTTTGAATCTTCTTTATCATGCTAGGATTAACAGGAAAAAGCTAAAAATTTCAGAATTGCACCGTGCAATGTGGAGATATTACTGTTTGTGCATTTACAATATTCATTGATTTTTGCCATTGAAAAACGTCCAGAAATGTTTGAAGCAACTGACTGAATGAAAGGAGCTGGCATCTCACTCTCTTTGAATCTTCTTTATCATGCTAGGATTAGCAGGAAAAAGCAAAAAATTTCAGAATTGCACCTTGCAATGTGGAGATATTACTGTTTGTGCATTTACAATATTCATTGATTTTTGCCATTGAAAAACATGTTTTTCATATACCAGAAATGTTTGAAGCTACTGACTGAATGAAAGGAGCTGGCATCTCCCTCTCTTTGAATCTTCTTTATCATGCTAGGATTAACAGGAAAAAGCTAAAAATTTCAGAATTGCACCGTGCAATGTGGAGATATTACTGTTTGTGCATTTACAATATTCATTGATTTTTGCCATTGAAAAACATGTTTTTCATATACCAGAAATGTTTGAAGCTACTGACTGAATGAAAGGAGCTGGCATCTCACTCTCTTTGAATCTTCTTTATCATGCTAGGATTAACAGGAAAAAGCTAAAAATTTCAGAATTGCACCGTGCAATGTGGAGATATTACTGTTTGTGCATTTACAATATTCATTGATTTTTGCCATTGAAAAACGTCCAGAAATGTTTGAAGCTACTGACTGAATGAAAGGAGCTGGCATCTCACTCTCTTTGAATCTTCTTTATCATGCTAGGATTAGCAGGAAAAAGCAAAAAATTTCAGAATTGCACCGTGCAATGTGGAGATATTACTGTTTGTGCATTTACAATATTCATTGATTTTTGCCATTGAAAAACATGTTTTTCATATACCAGAAATGTTTGAAGCTACTGACTGAATGAAAGGAGCTGGCATCTCACTCTCTTTGAATCTTCTTTATTATGCTAGGATTAGCAGGAAAAAGCAAAAAATTTCAGAATTGCACCTTGCAATGTGGAGATATTACTGTTTGTGCATTTACAATATTCATTGATTTTTGCCATTGAAAAACATGTTTTTCATATACCAGAAATGTTTGAAGCTACTGACTGAATGAAAGGAGCTGGCATCTCACTCTCTTTGAATCTTCTTTATCATGCTAGGATTAACAGGAAAAAGCTAAAAATTTCAGAATTGCACCTTGCAATGTGGAGATATTACTGTTTGTGCATTTACAATATTCATTGATTTTTGCCATTGAAAAACATGTTTTTCATATACCAGAAATGTTTGAAGCTACTGACTGAATGAAAGGAGCTGGCATCTCACTCTCTTTGAATCTTCTTTATCATGCTAGGATTAACAGGAAAAAGCAAAAAATTTCAGAATTGCACCTTGCAATGTGGAGATATTACTGTTTGTGCATTTACAATATTCATTGATTTTTGCCATTGAAAAACATGTTTTTCATATACCAGAAATGTTTGAAGCTACTGACTGAATGAAAGGAGCTGGCATCTCACTCTCTTTGAATCTTCTTTATCATGCTAGGATTAACAGGAAAAAGCTAAAAATTTCAGAATTGCACCGTGCAATGTGGAGATATTACTGTTTGTGCATTTACAATATTCATTGATTTTTGCCATTGAAAAACGTCCAGAAATGTTTGAAGCTACTGACTGAATGAAAGGAGCTGGCATCTCACTCTCTTTGAATCTTCTTTATCATGCTAGGATTAGCAGGAAAAAGCTAAAAATTTCAGAATTGCACCTTGCAATGTGGAGATATTACTGTTTGTGCATTTACAATATTCATTGATTTTTGCCATTGAAAAACATGTTTTTCATATACCAGAAATGTTTGAAGCTACTGACTGAATGAAAGGAGCTGGCATCTCACTCTCTTTGAATCTTCTTTATCATGCTAGGATTAACAGGAAAAAGCTAAAAATTTCAGAATTGCACCGTGCAATGTGGAGATATTACTGTTTGTGCATTTACAATATTCATTGATTTTTGCCATTGAAAAACGTCCAGAAATGTTTGAAGCTACTGACTGAATGAAAGGAGCTGGCATCTCACTCTCTTTGAATCTTCTTTATCATGCTAGGATTAACAGGAAAAAGCTAAAAATTTCAGAATTGCACCGTGCAATGTGGAGATATTACTGTTTGTGCATTTACAATATTCATTGATTTTTGCCATTGAAAAACATGTTTTTCATATACCAGAAATGTTTGAAGCTACTGACTGAAAGAAAGGAGCTGGCATCTCACTCTCTTTGAATCTTCTTTATCATGCTAGGATTAACAGGAAAAAGCTAAAAATTTCAGAATTGCACCTTGCAATGTGGAGATATTACTGTTTGTGCATTTACAATATTCATTGATTTTTGCCATTGAAAAACATGTTTTTCATATACCAGAAATGTTTGAAGCTACTGACTGAATGAAAGGAGCTGGCATCTCACTCTCTTTGAATCTTCTTTATCATGCTAGGATTAGCAGGAAAAAGCAAAAAATTTCAGAATTGCACCGTGCAATGTGGAGATATTACTGTTTGTGCATTTACAATATTCATTGATTTTTGCCATTGAAAAACATGTTTTTCATATACCAGAAATGTTTGAAGCTACTGACTGAATGAAAGGAGCTGGCATCTCACTCTCTTTGAATCTTCTTTATCATGCTAGGATTAACAGGAAAAAGCTAAAAATTTCAGAATTGCACCGTGCAATGTGGAGATATTACTGTTTGTGCATTTACAATATTCATTGATTTTTGCCATTGAAAAACGTCCAGAAATGTTTGAAGCTACTGACTGAATGAAAGGAGCTGGCATCTCACTCTCTTTGAATCTTCTTTATCATGCTAGGATTAGCAGGAAAAAGCAAAAAATTTCAGAATTGCACCGTGCAATGTGGAGATATTACTGTTTGTGCATTTACAATATTCATTGATTTTTGCCATTGAAAAACATGTTTTTCATATACCAGAAATGTTTGAAGCTACTGACTGAATGAAAGGAGCTGGCATCTCACTCTCTTTGAATCTTCTTTATCATGCTAGGATTAACAGGAAAAAGCTAAAAATTTCAGAATTGCACCGTGCAATGTGGAGATATTACTGTTTGTGCATTTACAATATTCATTGATTTTTGCCATTGAAAAACGTCCAGAAATGTTTGAAGCTACTGACTGAATGAAAGGAGCTGGCATCTCACTCTCTTTGAATCTTCTTTATCATGCTAGGATTAACAGGAAAAAGCTAAAAATTTCAGAATTGCACCTTGCAATGTGGAGATATTACTGTTTGTGCATTTACAATATTCATTGATTTTTGCCATTGAAAAACATGTTTTTCATATACCAGAAATGTTTGAAGCTACTGACTGAATGAAAGGAGCTGGCATCTCACTCTCTTTGAATCTTCTTTATCATGCTAGGATTAGCAGGAAAAAGCAAAAAATTTCAGAATTGCACCTTGCAATGTGGAGATATTACTGTTTGTGCATTTACAATATTCATTGATTTTTGCCATTGAAAAACGTCCAGAAATGTTTGAAGCTACTGACTGAATGAAAGGAGCTGGCATCTCACTCTCTTTGAATCTTCTTTATCATGCTAGGATTAACAGGAAAAAGCTAAAAATTTCAGAATTGCACCGTGCAATGTGGAGATATTACTGTTTGTGCATTTACAATATTCATTGATTTTTGCCATTGAAAAACATGTTTTTCATATACCAGAAATGTTTGAAGCTACTGACTGAATGAAAGGAGCTGGCATCTCACTCTCTTTGAATCTTCTTTATCATGCTAGGATTAACAGGAAAAAGCAAAAAATTTCAGAATTGCACCTTGCAATGTGGAGATATTACTGTTTGTGCATTTACAATATTCATTGATTTTTGCCATTGAAAAACATGTTTTTCATATACCAGAAATGTTTGAAGCTACTGACTGAATGAAAGGAGCTGGCATCTCACTCTCTTTGAATCTTCTTTATCATGCTAGGATTAGCAGGAAAAAGCAAAAAATTTCAGAATTGCACCTTGCAATGTGGAGATATTACTGTTTGTGCATTTACAATATTCATTGATTTTTGCCATTGAAAAACATGTTTTTCATATACCAGAAATGTTTGAAGCTACTGACTGAATGAAAGGAGCTGGCATCTCACTCTCTTTGAATCTTCTTTATCATGCTAGGATTAACAGGAAAAAGCTAAAAATTTCAGAATTGCACCGTGCAATGTGGAGATATTACTGTTTGTGCATTTACAATATTCATTGATTTTTGCCATTGAAAAACGTCCAGAAATGTTTGAAGCTACTGACTGAATGAAAGGAGCTGGCATCTCACTCTCTTTGAATCTTCTTTATCATGCTAGGATTAGCAGGAAAAAGCAAAAAATTTCAGAATTGCACCGTGCAATGTGGAGATATTACTGTTTGTGCATTTACAATATTCATTGATTTTTGCCATTGAAAAACATGTTTTTCATATACCAGAAATGTTTGAAGCTACTGACTGAATGAAAGGAGCTGGCATCTCACTCTCTTTGAATCTTCTTTATCATGCTAGGATTAGCAGGAAAAAGCTAAAAATTTCAGAATTGCACCGTGCAATGTGGAGATATTACTGTTTGTGCATTTACAATATTCATTGATTTTTGCCATTGAAAAACGTCCAGAAATGTTTGAAGCTACTGACTGAATGAAAGGAGCTGGCATCTCACTCTCTTTGAATCTTCTTTATCATGCTAGGATTAACAGGAAAAAGCTAAAAATTTCAGAATTGCACCGTGCAATGTGGAGATATTACTGTTTGTGCATTTACAATATTCATTGATTTTTGCCATTGAAAAACATGTTTTTCATATACCAGAAATGTTTGAAGCTACTGACTGAATGAAAGGAGCTGGCATCTCACTCTCTTTGAATCTTCTTTATCATGCTAGGATTAGCAGGAAAAAGCAAAAAATTTCAGAATTGCACCTTGCAATGTGGAGATATTACTGTTTGTGCATTTACAATATTCATTGATTTTTGCCATTGAAAAACATGTTTTTCATATACCAGAAATGTTTGAAGCTACTGACTGAATGAAAGGAGCTGGCATCTCACTCTCTTTGAATCTTCTTTATCATGCTAGGATTAGCAGGAAAAAGCAAAAAATTTCAGAATTGCACCTTGCAATGTGGAGATATTACTGTTTGTGCATTTACAATATTCATTGATTTTTGCCATTGAAAAACGTCCAGAAATGTTTGAAGCTACTGACTGAATGAAAGGAGCTGGCATCTCACTCTCTTTGAATCTTCTTTATCATGCTAGGATTAGCAGGAAAAAGCTAAAAATTTCAGAATTGCACCTTGCAATGTGGAGATATTACTGTTTGTGCATTTACAATATTCATTGATTTTTGCCATTGAAAAACGTCCAGAAATGTTTGAAGCTACTGACTGAATGAAAGGAGCTGGCATCTCACTCTCTTTGAATCTTCTTTATCATGCTAGGATTAACAGGAAAAAGCTAAAAATTTCAGAATTGCACCGTGCAATGTGGAGATATTACTGTTTGTGCATTTACAATATTCATTGATTTTTGCCATTGAAAAACATGTTTTTCATATACCAGAAATGTTTGAAGCTACTGACTGAATGAAAGGAGCTGGCATCTCACTCTCTTTGAATCTTCTTTATCATGCTAGGATTAGCAGGAAAAAGCTAAAAATTTCAGAATTGCACCGTGCAATGTGGAGATATTACTGTTTGTGCATTTACAATATTCATTGATTTTTGCCATTGAAAAACATGTTTTTCATATACCAGAAATGTTTGAAGCTACTGACTGAATGAAAGGAGCTGGCATCTCACTCTCTTTGAATCTTCTTTATCATGCTAGGATTAGCAGGAAAAAGCTAAAAATTTCAGAATTGCACCGTGCAATGTGGAGATATTACTGTTTGTGCATTTACAATATTCATTGATTTTTGCCATTGAAAAACATGTTTTTCATATACCAGAAATGTTTGAAGCTACTGACTGAATGAAAGGAGCTGGCATCTCACTCTCTTTGAATCTTCTTTATCATGCTAGGATTAACAGGAAAAAGCTAAAAATTTCAGAATTGCACCGTGCAATGTGGAGATATTACTGTTTGTGCATTTACAATATTCATTGATTTTTGCCATTGAAAAACGTCCAGAAATGTTTGAAGCTACTGACTGAATGAAAGGAGCTGGCATCTCACTCTCTTTGAATCTTCTTTATCATGCTAGGATTAGCAGGAAAAAGCAAAAAATTTCAGAATTGCACCGTGCAATGTGGAGATATTACTGTTTGTGCATTTACAATATTCATTGATTTTTGCCATTGAAAAACATGTTTTTCATATACCAGAAATGTTTGAAGCTACTGACTGAATGAAAGGAGCTGGCATCTCACTCTCTTTGAATCTTCTTTATCATGCTAGGATTAGCAGGAAAAAGCTAAAAATTTCAGAATTGCACCGTGCAATGTGGAGATATTACTGTTTGTGCATTTACAATATTCATTGATTTTTGCCATTGAAAAACATGTTTTTCATATACCAGAAATGTTTGAAGCTACTGACTGAATGAAAGGAGCTGGCATCTCACTCTCTTTGAATCTTCTTTATCATGCTAGGATTAGCAGGAAAAAGCTAAAAATTTCAGAATTGCACCTTGCAATGTGGAGATATTACTGTTTGTGCATTTACAATATTCATTGATTTTTGCCATTGAAAAACATGTTTTTCATATACCAGAAATGTTTGAAGCTACTGACTGAATGAAAGGAGCTGGCATCTCACTCTCTTTGAATCTTCTTTATCATGCTAGGATTAGCAGGAAAAAGCTAAAAATTTCAGAATTGCACCGTGCAATGTGGAGATATTACTGTTTGTGCATTTACAATATTCATTGATTTTTGCCATTGAAAAACGTCCAGAAATGTTTGAAGCTACTGACTGAATGAAAGGAGCTGGCATCTCACTCTCTTTGAATCTTCTTTATCATGCTAGGATTAACAGGAAAAAGCAAAAAATTTCAGAATTGCACCTTGCAATGTGGAGATATTACTGTTTGTGCATTTACAATATTCATTGATTTTTGCCATTGAAAAACATGTTTTTCATATACCAGAAATGTTTGAAGCTACTGACTGAATGAAAGGAGCTGGCATCTCACTCTCTTTGAATCTTCTTTATCATGCTAGGATTAACAGGAAAAAGCTAAAAATTTCAGAATTGCACCGTGCAATGTGGAGATATTACTGTTTGTGCATTTACAATATTCATTGATTTTTGCCATTGAAAAACATGTTTTTCATATACCAGAAATGTTTGAAGCTACTGACTGAATGAAAGGAGCTGGCATCTCACTCTCTTTGAATCTTCTTTATCATGCTAGGATTAACAGGAAAAAGCAAAAAATTTCAGAATTGCACCGTGCAATGTGGAGATATTACTGTTTGTGCATTTACAATATTCATTGATTTTTGCCATTGAAAAACGTCCAGAAATGTTTGAAGCTACTGACTGAATGAAAGGAGCTGGCATCTCACTCTCTTTGAATCTTCTTTATCATGCTAGGATTAACAGGAAAAAGCTAAAAATTTCAGAATTGCACCGTGCAATGTGGAGATATTACTGTTTGTGCATTTACAATATTCATTGATTTTTGCCATTGAAAAACATGTTTTTCATATACCAGAAATGTTTGAAGCTACTGACTGAATGAAAGGAGCTGGCATCTCACTCTCTTTGAATCTTCTTTATCATGCTAGGATTAGCAGGAAAAAGCTAAAAATTTCAGAATTGCACCGTGCAATGTGGAGATATTACTGTTTGTGCATTTACAATATTCATTGATTTTTGCCATTGAAAAACATGTTTTTCATATACCAGAAATGTTTGAAGCTACTGACTGAATGAAAGGAGCTGGCATCTCACTCTCTTTGAATCTTCTTTATCATGCTAGGATTAGCAGGAAAAAGCTAAAAATTTCAGAATTGCACCGTGCAATGTGGAGATATTACTGTTTGTGCATTTACAATATTCATTGATTTTTGCCATTGAAAAACATGTTTTTCATATACCAGAAATGTTTGAAGCTACTGACTGAATGAAAGGAGCTGGCATCTCACTCTCTTTGAATCTTCTTTATCATGCTAGGATTAACAGGAAAAAGCTAAAAATTTCAGAATTGCACCGTGCAATGTGGAGATATTACTGTTTGTGCATTTACAATATTCATTGATTTTTGCCATTGAAAAACGTCCAGAAATGTTTGAAGCTACTGACTGAATGAAAGGAGCTGGCATCTCACTCTCTTTGAATCTTCTTTATCATGCTAGGATTAGCAGGAAAAAGCAAAAAATTTCAGAATTGCACCGTGCAATGTGGAGATATTACTGTTTGTGCATTTACAATATTCATTGATTTTTGCCATTGAAAAACATGTTTTTCATATACCAGAAATGTTTGAAGCTACTGACTGAATGAAAGGAGCTGGCATCTCACTCTCTTTGAATCTTCTTTATCATGCTAGGATTAGCAGGAAAAAGCTAAAAATTTCAGAATTGCACCGTGCAATGTGGAGATATTACTGTTTGTGCATTTACAATATTCATTGATTTTTGCCATTGAAAAACATGTTTTTCATATACCAGAAATGTTTGAAGCTACTGACTGAATGAAAGGAGCTGGCATCTCACTCTCTTTGAATCTTCTTTATCATGCTAGGATTAACAGGAAAAAGCAAAAAATTTCAGAATTGCACCGTGCAATGTGGAGATATTACTGTTTGTGCATTTACAATATTCATTGATTTTTGCCATTGAAAAACGTTATCCAGAAATGTTTGAAGCTACTGACTGAATGAAAGGAGCTGGCATCTCACTCTCTTTGAATCTTCTTTATCATGCTAGGATTAACAGGAAAAAGCTAAAAATTTCAGAATTGCACCGTGCAATGTGGAGATATTACTGTTTGTGCATTTACAATATTCATTGATTTTTGCCATTGAAAAACATGTTTTTCATATACCAGAAATGTTTGAAGCTACTGACTGAATGAAAGGAGCTGGCATCTCACTCTCTTTGAATCTTCTTTATCATGCTAGGATTAACAGGAAAAAGCAAAAAATTTCAGAATTGCACCGTGCAATGTGGAGATATTACTGTTTGTGCATTTACAATATTCATTGATTTTTGCCATTGAAAAACATGTTTTTCATATACCAGAAATGTTTGAAGCTACTGACTGAATGAAAGGAGCTGGCATCTCACTCTCTTTGAATCTTCTTTATCATGCTAGGATTAGCAGGAAAAAGCTAAAAATTTCAGAATTGCACCGTGCAATGTGGAGATATTACTGTTTGTGCATTTACAATATTCATTGATTTTTGCCATTGAAAAACGTCCAGAAATGTTTGAAGCTACTGACTGAATGAAAGGAGCTGGCATCTCACTCTCTTTGAATCTTCTTTATCATGCTAGGATTAACAGGAAAAAGCTAAAAATTTCAGAATTGCACCGTGCAATGTGGAGATATTACTGTTTGTGCATTTACAATATTCATTGATTTTTGCCATTGAAAAACATGTTTTTCATATACCAGAAATGTTTGAAGCTACTGACTGAATGAAAGGAGCTGGCATCTCACTCTCTTTGAATCTTCTTTATCATGCTAGGATTAGCAGGAAAAAGCAAAAAATTTCAGAATTGCACCTTGCAATGTGGAGATATTACTGTTTGTGCATTTACAATATTCATTGATTTTTGCCATTGAAAAACATGTTTTTCATATACCAGAAATGTTTGAAGCTACTGACTGAATGAAAGGAGCTGGCATCTCACTCTCTTTGAATCTTCTTTATCATGCTAGGATTAACACGAAAAAGCTAAAAATTTCAGAATTGCACCTTGCAATGTGGAGATATTACTGTTTGTGCATTTACAATATTCATTGATTTTTGCCATTGAAAAACATGTTTTTCATATACCAGAAATGTTTGAAGCTACTGACTGAATGAAAGGAGCTGGCATCTCACTCTCTTTGAATCTTCTTTATCATGCTAGGATTAACAGGAAAAAGCTAAAAATTTCAGAATTGCACCGTGCAATGTGGAGATATTACTGTTTGTGCATTTACAATATTCATTGATTTTTGCCATTGAAAAACATGTTTTTCATATACCAGAAATGTTTGAAGCTACTGACTGAATGAAAGGAGCTGGCATCTCACTCTCTTTGAATCTTCTTTATCATGCTAGGATTAACAGGAAAAAGCAAAAAATTTCAGAATTGCACCTTGCAATGTGGAGATATTACTGTTTGTGCATTTACAATATTCATTGATTTTTGCCATTGAAAAACATGTTTTTCATATACCAGAAATGTTTGAAGCTACTGACTGAATGAAAGGAGCTGGCATCTCACTCTCTTTGAATCTTCTTTATCATGCTAGGATTAGCAGGAAAAAGCAAAAAATTTCAGAATTGCACCTTGCAATGTGGAGATATTACTGTTTGTGCATTTACAATATTCATTGATTTTTGCCATTGAAAAACATGTTTTTCATATACCAGAAATGTTTGAAGCTACTGACTGAATGAAAGGAGCTGGCATCTCACTCTCTTTGAATCTTCTTTATCATGCTAGGATTAACAGGAAAAAGCTAAAAATTTCAGAATTGCACCTTGCAATGTGGAGATATTACTGTTTGTGCATTTACAATATTCATTGATTTTTGCCATTGAAAAACGTCCAGAAATGTTTGAAGCTACTGACTGAATGAAAGGAGCTGGCATCTCACTCTCTTTGAATCTTCTTTATCATGCTAGGATTAACAGGAAAAAGCTAAAAATTTCAGAATTGCACCTTGCAATGTGGAGATATTACTGTTTGTGCATTTACAATATTCATTGATTTTTGCCATTGAAAAACATGTTTTTCATATACCAGAAATGTTTGAAGCTACTGACTGAATGAAAGGAGCTGGCATCTCACTCTCTTTGAATCTTCTTTATCATGCTAGGATTAACAGGAAAAAGCTAAAAATTTCAGAATTGCACCGTGCAATGTGGAGATATTACTGTTTGTGCATTTACAATATTCATTGATTTTTGCCATTGAAAAACATGTTTTTCATATACCAGAAATGTTTGAAGCTACTGACTGAATGAAAGGAGCTGGCATCTCACTCTCTTTGAATCTTCTTTATCATGCTAGGATTAACAGGAAAAAGCTAAAAATTTCAGAATTGCACCTTGCAATGTGGAGATATTACTGTTTGTGCATTTACAATATTCATTGATTTTTGCCATTGAAAAACATGTTTTTCATATACCAGAAATGTTTGAAGCTACTGACTGAATGAAAGGAGCTGGCATCTCACTCTCTTTGAATCTTCTTTATCATGCTAGGATTAGCAGGAAAAAGCAAAAAATTTCAGAATTGCACCGTGCAATGTGGAGATATTACTGTTTGTGCATTTACAATATTCATTGATTTTTGCCATTGAAAAACATGTTTTTCATATACCAGAAATGTTTGAAGCTACTGACTGAATGAAAGGAGCTGGCATCTCACTCTCTTTGAATCTTCTTTATCATGCTAGGATTAGCAGGAAAAAGCAAAAAATTTCAGAATTGCACCTTGCAATGTGGAGATATTACTGTTTGTGCATTTACAATATTCATTGATTTTTGCCATTGAAAAACATGTTTTTCATATACCAGAAATGTTTGAAGCTACTGACTGAATGAAAGGAGCTGGCATCTCACTCTCTTTGAATCTTCTTTATCATGCTAGGATTAACAGGAAAAAGCAAAAAATTTCAGAATTGCACCTTGCAATGTGGAGATATTACTGTTTGTGCATTTACAATATTCATTGATTTTTGCCATTGAAAAACGTCCAGAAATGTTTGAAGCTACTGACTGAATGAAAGGAGCTGGCATCTCACTCTCTTTGAATCTTCTTTATCATGCTAGGATTAACAGGAAAAAGCTAAAAATTTCAGAATTGCACCGTGCAATGTGGAGATATTACTGTTTGTGCATTTACAATATTCATTGATTTTTGCCATTGAAAAACATGTTTTTCATATACCAGAAATGTTTGAAGCTACTGACTGAATGAAAGGAGCTGGCATCTCACTCTCTTTGAATCTTCTTTATCATGCTAGGATTAACAGGAAAAAGCAAAAAATTTCAGAATTGCACCGTGCAATGTGGAGATATTACTGTTTGTGCATTTACAATATTCATTGATTTTTGCCATTGAAAAACATGTTTTTCATATACCAGAAATGTTTGAAGCTACTGACTGAATGAAAGGAGCTGGCATCTCACTCTCTTTGAATCTTCTTTATCATGCTAGGATTAGCAGGAAAAAGCTAAAAATTTCAGAATTGCACCGTGCAATGTGGAGATATTACTGTTTGTGCATTTACAATATTCATTGATTTTTGCCATTGAAAAACGTCCAGAAATGTTTGAAGCTACTGACTGAATGAAAGGAGCTGGCATCTCACTCTCTTTGAATCTTCTTTATCATGCTAGGATTAACAGGAAAAAGCTAAAAATTTCAGAATTGCACCGTGCAATGTGGAGATATTACTGTTTGTGCATTTACAATATTCATTGATTTTTGCCATTGAAAAACATGTTTTTCATATACCAGAAATGTTTGAAGCTACTGACTGAATGAAAGGAGCTGGCATCTCACTCTCTTTGAATCTTCTTTATCATGCTAGGATTAGCAGGAAAAAGCAAAAAATTTCAGAATTGCACCTTGCAATGTGGAGATATTACTGTTTGTGCATTTACAATATTCATTGATTTTTGCCATTGAAAAACATGTTTTTCATATACCAGAAATGTTTGAAGCTACTGACTGAATGAAAGGAGCTGGCATCTCACTCTCTTTGAATCTTCTTTATCATGCTAGGATTAACAGGAAAAAGCTAAAAATTTCAGAATTGCACCTTGCAATGTGGAGATATTACTGTTTGTGCATTTACAATATTCATTGATTTTTGCCATTGAAAAACATGTTTTTCATATACCAGAAATGTTTGAAGCTACTGACTGAATGAAAGGAGCTGGCATCTCACTCTCTTTGAATCTTCTTTATCATGCTAGGATTAACAGGAAAAAGCTAAAAATTTCAGAATTGCACCGTGCAATGTGGAGATATTACTGTTTGTGCATTTACAATATTCATTGATTTTTGCCATTGAAAAACATGTTTTTCATATACCAGAAATGTTTGAAGCTACTGACTGAATGAAAGGAGCTGGCATCTCACTCTCTTTGAATCTTCTTTATCATGCTAGGATTAACAGGAAAAAGCAAAAAATTTCAGAATTGCACCTTGCAATGTGGAGATATTACTGTTTGTGCATTTACAATATTCATTGATTTTTGCCATTGAAAAACATGTTTTTCATATACCAGAAATGTTTGAAGCTACTGACTGAATGAAAGGAGCTGGCATCTCACTCTCTTTGAATCTTCTTTATCATGCTAGGATTAGCAGGAAAAAGCAAAAAATTTCAGAATTGCACCTTGCAATGTGGAGATATTACTGTTTGTGCATTTACAATATTCATTGATTTTTGCCATTGAAAAACATGTTTTTCATATACCAGAAATGTTTGAAGCTACTGACTGAATGAAAGGAGCTGGCATCTCACTCTCTTTGAATCTTCTTTATCATGCTAGGATTAACAGGAAAAAGCTAAAAATTTCAGAATTGCACCTTGCAATGTGGAGATATTACTGTTTGTGCATTTACAATATTCATTGATTTTTGCCATTGAAAAACGTCCAGAAATGTTTGAAGCTACTGACTGAATGAAAGGAGCTGGCATCTCACTCTCTTTGAATCTTCTTTATCATGCTAGGATTAACAGGAAAAAGCTAAAAATTTCAGAATTGCACCGTGCAATGTGGAGATATTACTGTTTGTGCATTTACAATATTCATTGATTTTTGCCATTGAAAAACATGTTTTTCATATACCAGAAATGTTTGAAGCTACTGACTGAATGAAAGGAGATGGCATCTCACTCTCTTTGAATCTTCTTTATCATGCTAGGATTAACAGGAAAAAGCTAAAAATTTCAGAATTGCACCGTGCAATGTGGAGATATTACTGTTTGTGCATTTACAATATTCATTGATTTTTGCCATTGAAAAACATGTTTTTCATATACCAGAAATGTTTGAAGCTACTGACTGAATGAAAGGAGCTGGCATCTCACTCTCTTTGAACCTTCTTTATCATGCTAGGATTAACAGGAAAAAGCTAAAAATTTCAGAATTGCACCTTGCAATGTGGAGATATTACTGTTTGTGCATTTACAATATTCATTGATTTTTGCCATTGAAAAACATGTTTTTCATATACCAGAAATGTTTGAAGCTACTGACTGAATGAAAGGAGCTGGCATCTCACTCTCTTTGAATCTTCTTTATCATGCTAGGATTAGCAGGAAAAAGCAAAAAATTTCAGAATTGCACCGTGCAATGTGGAGATATTACTGTTTGTGCATTTACAATATTCATTGATTTTTGCCATTGAAAAACATGTTTTTCATATACCAGAAATGTTTGAAGCTACTGACTGAATGAAAGGAGCTGGCATCTCACTCTCTTTGAATCTTCTTTATCATGCTAGGATTAACAGGAAAAAGCTAAAAATTTCAGAATTGCACCGTGCAATGTGGAGATATTACTGTTTGTGCATTTACAATATTCATTGATTTTTGCCATTGAAAAACATGTTTTTCATATACCAGAAATGTTTGAAGCTACTGACTGAATGAAAGGAGCTGGCATCTCACTCTCTTTGAATCTTCTTTATCATGCTAGGATTAACAGGAAAAAGCTCAAAATTTCAGAATTGCACCGTGCAATGTGGAGATATTACTGTTTGTGCATTTACAATATTCATTGATTTTTGCCATTGAAAAACGTCCAGAAATGTTTGAAGCTACTGACTGAATGAAAGGAGCTGGCATCTCACTCTCTTTGAATCTTCTTTATCATGCTAGGATTAACAGGAAAAAGCTAAAAATTTCAGAATTGCACCGTGCAATGTGGAGATATTACTGTTTGTGCATTTACAATATTCATTGATTTTTGCCATTGAAAAACATGTTTTTCATATACCAGAAATGTTTGAAGCTACTGACTGAATGAAAGGAGCTGGCATCTCACTCTCTTTGAATCTTCTTTATCATGCTAGGATTAGCAGGAAAAAGCAAAAAATTTCAGAATTGCACCTTGCAATGTGGAGATATTACTGTTTGTGCATTTACAATATTCATTGATTTTTGCCATTGAAAAACATGTTTTTCATATACCAGAAATGTTTGAAGCTACTGACTGAATGAAAGGAGCTGGCATCTCACTCTCTTTGAATCTTCTTTATCATGCTAGGATTAACAGGAAAAAGCTAAAAATTTCAGAATTGCACCTTGCAATGTGGAGATATTACTGTTTGTGCATTTACAATATTCATTGATTTTTGCCATTGAAAAACGTCCAGAAATGTTTGAAGCTACTGACTGAATGAAAGGAGCTGGCATCTCACTCTCTTTGAATCTTCTTTATCATGCTAGGATTAACAGGAAAAAGCTAAAAATTTCAGAATTGCACCGTGCAATGTGGAGATATTACTGTTTGTGCATTTACAATATTCATTGATTTTTGCCATTGAAAAACATGTTTTTCATATACCAGAAATGTTTGAAGCTACTGACTGAATGAAAGGAGCTGGCATCTCACTCTCTTTGAATCTTCTTTATCATGCTAGGATTAACAGGAAAAAGCTAAAAATTTCAGAATTGCACCGTGCAATGTGGAGATATTACTGTTTGTGCATTTACAATATTCATTGATTTTTGCCATTGAAAAACATGTTTTTCATATACCAGAAATGTTTGAAGCTACTGACTGAATGAAAGGAGCTGGCATCTCACTCTCTTTGAATCTTCTTTATCATGCTAGGATTAACAGGAAAAAGCAAAAAATTTCAGAATTGCACCGTGCAATGTGGAGATATTACTGTTTGTGCATTTACAATATTCATTGATTTTTGCCATTGAAAAACATGTTTTTCATATACCAGAAATGTTTGAAGCTACTGACTGAATGAAAGGAGCTGGCATCTCACTCTCTTTGAATCTTCTTTATCATGCTAGGATTAGCAGGAAAAAGCAAAAAATTTCAGAATTGCACCTTGCAATGTGGAGATATTACTGTTTGTGCATTTACAATATTCATTGATTTTTGCCATTGAAAAACATGTTTTTCATATACCAGAAATGTTTGAAGCTACTGACTGAATGAAAGGAGCTGGCATCTCACTCTCTTTGAATCTTCTTTATCATGCTAGGATTAGCAGGAAAAAGCTAAAAATTTCAGAATTGCACCTTGCAATGTGGAGATATTACTGTTTGTGCATTTACAATATTCATTGATTTTTGCCATTGAAAAACATGTTTTTCATATACCAGAAATGTTTGAAGCTACTGACTGAATGAAAGGAGCTGGCATCTCACTCTCTTTGAATCTTCTTTATCATGCTAGGATTAACAGGAAAAAGCTAAAAATTTCAGAATTGCACCGTGCAATGTGGAGATATTACTGTTTGTGCATTTACAATATTCATTGATTTTTGCCATTGAAAAACATGTTTTTCATATACCAGAAATGTTTGAAGCTACTGACTGAATGAAAGGAGCTGGCATCTCACTCTCTTTGAATCTTCTTTATCATGCTAGG
Organism: Phyllobates terribilis; assembly: GCF_046119375.1. Classification (NCBI taxonomy): domain Eukaryota; kingdom Metazoa; phylum Chordata; class Amphibia; order Anura; family Dendrobatidae; genus Phyllobates; species Phyllobates terribilis. The sequence continues at coordinate 19,510 of NW_027366791.1, read as the reverse complement.
ATTAGCAGGAAAAAGCTAAAAATTTCAGAATTGCACCGTTCAATGTGGAGATATTACTGTTTGTGCATTTACAATATTCATTGATTTTTGCCATTGAAAAACATGTTTTTCATATACCAGAAATGTTTGAAGCTACTGACTGAATGAAAGGAGCTGGCATCTCACTCTCTTTGAATCTTCTTTATCATGCTAGGATTAACAGGAAAAAGCTAAAAATTTCAGAATTGCACCGTGCAATGTGGAGATATTACTGTTTGTGCATTTACAATATTCATTGATTTTTGCCATTGAAAAACATGTTTTTCATATACCAGAAATGTTTGAAGCTACTGACTGAATGAAAGGAGCTGGCATCTCACTCTCTTTGAATCTTCTTTATCATGCTAGGATTAGCAGGAAAAAGCAAAAAATTTCAGAATTGCACCGTGCAATGTGGAGATATTACTGTTTGTGCATTTACAATATTCATTGATTTTTGCCATTGAAAAACATGTTTTTCATATACCAGAAATGTTTGAAGCTACTGACTGAATGAAAGGAGCTGGCATCTCACTCTCTTTGAATCTTCTTTATCATGCTAGGATTAGCAGGAAAAAGCAAAAAATTTCAGAATTGCACCGTGCAATGTGGAGATATTACTGTTTGTGCATTTACAATATTCATTGATTTTTGCCATTGAAAAACATGTTTTTCATATACCAGAAATGTTTGAAGCTACTGACTGAATGAAAGGAGCTGGCATCTCACTCTCTTTGAATCTTCTTTATCATGCTAGGATTAGCAGGAAAAAGCAAAAAATTTCAGAATTGCACCTTGCAATGTGGAGATATTACTGTTTGTGCATTTACAATATTCATTGATTTTTGCCATTGAAAAACATGTTTTTCATATACCAGAAATGTTTGAAGCTACTGACTGAATGAAAGGAGCTGGCATCTCACTCTCTTTGAATCTTCTTTATCATGCTAGGATTAGCAGGAAAAAGCAAAAAATTTCAGAATTGCACATTGTAATGTGGAGATATTACTGTTTGTGCATTTACAATATTCATTGATTTTTGCCATTGAAAAACGTCCAGAAATGTTTGAAGCTACTGACTGAATGAAAGGAGCTGGCATCTCACTCTCTTTGAATCTTCTTTATCATGCTAGGATTAACAGGAAAAAGCTAAAAATTTCAGAATTGCACCGTGCAATGTGGAGATATTACTGTTTGTGCATTTACAATATTCATTGATTTTTGCCATTGAAAAACATGTTTTTCATATACCAGAAATGTTTGAAGCTACTGACTGAATGAAAGGAGCTGGCATCTCACTCTCTTTGAATCTTCTTTATCATGCTAGGATTAGCAGGAAAAAGCAAAAAATTTCAGAATTGCACCGTGCAATGTGGAGATATTACTGTTTGTGCATTTACAATATTCATTGATTTTTGCCATTGAAAAACATGTTTTTCATATACCAGAAATGTTTGAAGCTACTGACTGAATGAAAGGAGCTGGCATCTCACTCTCTTTGAATCTTCTTTATCATGCTAGGATTAGCAGGAAAAAGCAAAAAATTTCAGAATTGCACCGTGCAATGTGGAGATATTACTGTTTGTGCATTTACAATATTCATTGATTTTTGCCATTGAAAAACATGTTTTTCATATACCAGAAATGTTTGAAGCTACTGACTGAATGAAAGGAGCTGGCATCTCACTCTCTTTGAATCTTCTTTATCATGCTAGGATTAGCAGGAAAAAGCAAAAAATTTCAGAATTGCACCTTGCAATGTGGAGATATTACTGTTTGTGCATTTACAATATTCATTGATTTTTGCCATTGAAAAACATGTTTTTCATATACCAGAAATGTTTGAAGCTACTGACTGAATGAAAGGAGCTGGCATCTCACTCTCTTTGAATCTTCTTTATCATGCTAGGATTAGCAGGAAAAAGCAAAAAATTTCAGAATTGCACCTTGCAATGTGGAGATATTACTGTTTGTGCATTTACAATATTCATTGATTTTTGCCATTGAAAAACGTCCAGAAATGTTTGAAGCTACTGACTGAATGAAAGGAGCTGGCATCTCACTCTCTTTGAATCTTCTTTATCATGCTAGGATTAACAGGAAAAAGCTAAAAATTTCAGAATTGCACCGTGCAATGTGGAGATATTACTGTTTGTGCATTTACAATATTCATTGATTTTTGCCATTGAAAAACGTCCAGAAATGTTTGAAGCTACTGACTGAATGAAAGGAGCTGGCATCTCACTCTCTTTGAATCTTCTTTATCATGCTAGGATTAACAGGAAAAAGCTAAAAATTTCAGAATTGCACCGTGCAATGTGGAGATATTACTGTTTGTGCATTTACAATATTCATTGATTTTTGCCATTGAAAAACATGTTTTTCATATACCAGAAATGTTTGAAGCTACTGACTGAATGAAAGGAGCTGGCATCTCACTCTCTTTGAATCTTCTTTATCATGCTAGGATTAGCAGGAAAAAGCAAAAAATTTCAGAATTGCACCGTGCAATGTGGAGATATTACTGTTTGTGCATTTACAATATTCATTGATTTTTGCCATTGAAAAACATGTTTTTCATATACCAGAAATGTTTGAAGCTACTGACTGAATGAAAGGAGCTGGCATCTCACTCTCTTTGAATCTTCTTTATCATGCTAGGATTAACAGGAAAAAGCTAAAAATTTCAGAATTGCACCTTGCAATGTGGAGATATTACTGTTTGTGCATTTACAATATTCATTGATTTTTGCCATTGAAAAACATGTTTTTCATATACCAGAAATGTTTGAAGCTACTGACTGAATGAAAGGAGCTGGCATCTCACTCTCTTTGAATCTTCTTTATCATGCTAGGATTAGCAGGAAAAAGCAAAAAATTTCAGAATTGCACCGTGCAATGTGGAGATATTACTGTTTGTGCATTTACAATATTCATTGATTTTTGCCATTGAAAAACATGTTTTTCATATACCAGAAATGTTTGAAGCTACTGACTGAATGAAAGGAGCTGGCATCTCACTCTCTTTGAATCTTCTTTATCATGCTAGGATTAGCAGGAAAAAGCAAAAAATTTCAGAATTGCACCGTGCAATGTGGAGATATTACTGTTTGTGCATTTACAATATTCATTGATTTTTGCCATTGAAAAACGTCCAGAAATGTTTGAAGCTACTGACTGAATGAAAGGAGCTGGCATCTCACTCTCTTTGAATCTTCTTTATCATGCTAGGATTAACAGGAAAAAGCTAAAAATTTCAGAATTGCACCTTGCAATGTGGAGATATTACTGTTTGTGCATTTACAATATTCATTGATTTTTGCCATTGAAAAACATGTTTTTCATATACCAGAAATGTTTGAAGCTACTGACTGAATGAAAGGAGCTGGCATCTCACTCTCATTGAATCTTCTTTATCATGCTAGGATTAGCAGGAAAAAGCAAAAAATTTCAGAATTGCACCTTGCAATGTGGAGATATTACTGTTTGTGCATTTACAATATTCATTGATTTTTGCCATTGAAAAACATGTTTTTCATATACCAGAAATGTTTGAAGCTACTGACTGAATGAAAGGAGCTGGCATCTCACTCTCTTTGAATCTTCTTTATCATGCTAGGATTAACAGGAAAAAGCTAAAAATTTCAGAATTGCACCGTGCAATGTGGAGATATTACTGTTTGTGCATTTACAATATTCATTGATTTTTGCCATTGAAAAACGTCCAGAAATGTTTGAAGCTACTGACTGAATGAAAGGAGCTGGCATCTCACTCTCTTTGAATCTTCTTTATCATGCTAGGATTAACAGGAAAAAGCTTAAAATTTCAGAATTGCACCGTGCAATGTGGAGATATTACTGTTTGTGCATTTACAATATTCATTGATTTTTGCCATTGAAAAACATGTTTTTCATATACCAGAAATGTTTGAAGCTACTGACTGAATGAAAGGAGCTGGCATCTCACTCTCTTTGAATCTTCTTTATCATGCTAGGATTAACAGGAAAAAGCAAAAAATTTCAGAATTGCACCGTGCAATGTGGAGATATTACTGTTTGTGCATTTACAATATTCATTGATTTTTGCCATTGAAAAACGTCCAGAAATGTTTGAAGCTACTGACTGAATGAAAGGAGCTGGCATCTCACTCTCTTTGAATCTTTTTTATCATGCTAGGATTAACAGGAAAAAGCTAAAAATTTCAGAATTGCACCGTGCAATGTGGAGATATTACTGTTTGTGCATTTACAATATTCATTGATTTTTGCCATTGAAAAACGTCCAGAAATGTTTGAAGCTACTGACTGAATGAAAGGAGCTGGCATCTCACTCTCTTTGAATCTTCTTTATCATGCTAGGATTAACAGGAAAAAGCTAAAAATTTCAGAATTGCACCGTGCAATGTGGAGATATTACTGTTTGTGCATTTACAATATTCATTGATTTTTGCCATTGAAAAACATGTTTTTCATATACCAGAAATGTTTGAAGCTACTGACTGAATGAAAGGAGCTGGCATCTCACTCTCTTTGAATCTTCTTTATCATGCTAGGATTAGCAGGAAAAAGCAAAAAATTTCAGAATTGCACCGTGCAATGTGGAGATATTACTGTTTGTGCATTTACAATATTCATTGATTTTTGCCATTGAAAAACATGTTTTTCATATACCAGAAATGTTTGAAGCTACTGACTGAATGAAAGGAGCTGGCATCTCACTCTCTTTGAATCTTCTTTATCATGCTAGGATTAACAGGAAAAAGCTAAAAATTTCAGAATTGCACCTTGCAATGTGGAGATATTACTGTTTGTGCATTTACAATATTCATTGATTTTTGCCATTGAAAAACATGTTTTTCATATAGCAGAAATGTTTGAAGCTACTGACTGAATGAAAGGAGCTGGCATCTCACTCTCTTTGAATCTTCTTTATCATGCTAGGATTAGCAGGAAAAAGCAAAAAATTTCAGAATTGCACCGTGCAATGTGGAGATATTACTGTTTGTGCATTTACAATATTCATTGATTTTTGCCATTGAAAAACATGTTTTTCATATACCAGAAATGTTTGAAGCTACTGACTGAATGAAAGGAGCTGGCATCTCACTCTCTTTGAATCTTCTTTATCATGCTAGGATTAGCAGGAAAAAGCAAAAAATTTCAGAATTGCACCGTGCAATGTGGAGATATTACTGTTTGTGCATTTACAATATTCATTGATTTTTGCCATTGAAAAACGTCCAGAAATGTTTGAAGCTACTGACTGAATGAAAGGAGCTGGCATCTCACTCTCTTTGAATCTTCTTTATCATGCTAGGATTAACAGGAAAAAGCTAAAAATTTCAGAATTGCACCGTGCAATGTGGAGATATTACTGTTTGTGCATTTACAATATTCATTGATTTTTGCCATTGAAAAACATGTTTTTCATATACCAGAAATGTTTGAAGCTACTGACTGAATGAAAGGAGCTGGCATCTCACTCTCTTTGAATCTTCTTTATCATGCTAGGATTAGCAGGAAAAAGCTAAAAATTTCAGAATTGCACCGTGCAATGTGGAGATATTACTGTTTGTGCATTTACAATATTCATTGATTTTTGCCATTGAAAAACATGTTTTTCATATACCAGAAATGTTTGAAGCTACTGACTGAATGAAAGGAGCTGGCATCTCACTCTCTTTGAATCTTCTTTATCATGCTAGGATTAGCAGGAAAAAGCAAAAAATTTCAGAATTGCACCTTGCAATGTGGAGATATTACTGTTTGTGCATTTACAATATTCATTGATTTTTGCCATTGAAAAACATGTTTTTCATATACCAGAAATGTTTGAAGCTACTGACTGAATGAAAGAAGCTGGCATCTCACTCTCTTTGAATCTTCTTTATCATGCTAGGATTAACAGGAAAAAGCTAAAAATTTCAGAATTGCACCGTGCAATGTGGAGATATTAATGTTTGTGCATTTACAATATTCATTGATTTTTGCCATTGAAAAACGTCCAGAAATGTTTGAAGCTACTGACTGAATGAAAGGAGCTGGCATCTCACTCTCTTTGAATCTTCTTTATCATGCTAGGATTAACAGGAAAAAGCAAAAAATTTCAGAATTGCACCTTGCAATGTGGAGATATTACTGTTTGTGCATTTACAATATTCATTGATTTTTGCCATTGAAAAACATGTTTTTCATATACCAGAAATGTTTGAAGCTACTGACTGAATGAAAGGAGCTGGCATCTCACTCTCTTTGAATCTTCTTTATCATGCTAGGATTAACAGGAAAAAGCTAAAAATTTCAGAATTGCACCTTGCAATGTGGAGATATTACTGTTTGTGCATTTACAATATTCATTGATTTTTGCCATTGAAAAACGTCCAGAAATGTTTGAAGCTACTGACTGAATGAAAGGAGCTGGCATCTCACTCTCTTTGAATCTTCTTTATCATGCTAGGATTAACAGGAAAAAGCTAAAAATTTCAGAATTGCACCGTGCAATGTGGAGATATTACTGTTTGTGCATTTACAATATTCATTGATTTTTGCCATTGAAAAACATGTTTTTCATATACCAGAAATGTTTGAAGCTACTGACTGAATGAAAGGAGCTGGCATCTCACTCTCTTTGAATCTTCTTTATCATGCTAGGATTAGCAGGAAAAAGCAAAAAATTTCAGAATTGCACCGTGCAATGTGGAGATATTACTGTTTGTGCATTTACAATATTCATTGATTTTTGCCATTGAAAAACGTCCAGAAATGTTTGAAGCTACTGACTGAATGAAAGGAGCTGGCATCTCACTCTCTTTGAATCTTCTTTATCATGCTAGGATTAACAGGAAAAAGCTAAAAATTTCAGAATTGCACCGTGCAATGTGGAGATATTACTGTTTGTGCATTTACAATATTCATTGATTTTTGCCATTGAAAAACATGTTTTTCATATACCAGAAATGTTTGAAGCTACTGACTGAATGAAAGGAGCTGGCATCTCACTCTCTTTGAATCTTCTTTATCATGCTAGGATTAACAGGAAAAAGCAAAAAATTTCAGAATTGCACCGTGCAATGTGGAGATATTACTGTTTGTGCATTTACAATATTCATTGATTTTTGCCATTGAAAAACATGTTTTTCATATACCAGAAATGTTTGAAGCTACTGACTGAATGAAAGGAACTGGCATCTCACTCTCTTTGAATCTTCTTTATCATGCTAGGATTAGCAGGAAAAAGCAAAAAATTTCAGAATTGCACCTTGCAATGTGGAGATATTACTGTTTGTGCATTTACAATATTCATTGATTTTTGCCATTGAAAAACATGTTTTTCATATACCAGAAATGTTTGAAGCTACTGACTGAATGAAAGGAGCTGGCATCTCACTCTCTTTGAATCTTCTTTATCATGCTAGGATTAGCAGGAAAAAGCTAAAAATTTCAGAATTGCACCTTGCAATGTGGAGATATTACTGTTTGTGCATTTACAATATTCATTGATTTTTGCCATTGAAAAACATGTTTTTCATATACCAGAAATGTTTGAAGCTACTGACTGAATGAAAGGAGCTGGCATCTCACTCTCTTTGAATCTTCTTTATCATGCTAGGATTAGCAGGAAAAAGCTAAAAATTTAGAATTGCACCGTGCAATGTGGAGATATTACTGTTTGTGCATTTACAATATTCATTGATTTTTGCCATTGAAAAACATGTTTTTCATATACCAGAAATGTTTGAAGCTACTGACTGAATGAAAGGAGCTGGCATCTCACTCTCTTTGAATCTTCTTTATCATGCTAGGATTAGCAGGAAAAAGCTAAAAATTTCAGAATTGCACCGTGCAATGTGGAGATATTACTGTTTGTGCATTTACAATATTCATTGATTTTTGCCATTGAAAAACATGTTTTTCATATACCAGAAATGTTTGAAGCTACTGACTGAATGAAAGGAGCTGGCATCTCACTCTCTTTGAATCTTCTTTATCATGCTAGGATTAACAGGAAAAAGCAAAAAATTTCAGAATTGCACCTTGCAATGTGGAGATATTACTGTTTGTGCATTTACAATATTCATTGATTTTTGCCATTGAAAAACATGTTTTTCATATACCAGAAATGTTTGAAGCTACTGACTGAATGAAAGGAGCTGGCATCTCACTCTCTTTGAATCTTCTTTATCATGCTAGGATTAACAGGAAAAAGCTAAAAATTTCAGAATTGCACCGTGCAATGTGGAGATATTACTGTTTGTGCATTTACAATATTCATTGATTTTTGCCATTGAAAAACATGTTTTTCATATACCAGAAATGTTTGAAGCTACTGACTGAATGAAAGGAGCTGGCATCTCACTCTCTTTGAATCTTCTTTATCATGCTAGGATTAACAGGAAAAAGCTAAAAATTTCAGAATTGCACCGTGCAATGTGGAGATATTACTGTTTGTGCATTTACAATATTCATTGATTTTTGCCATTGAAAAACATGTTTTTCATATACCAGAAATGTTTGAAGCTACTGACTGAATGAAAGGAGCTGGCATCTCACTCTCTTTGAATCTTCTTTATCATGCTAGGATTAGCAGGAAAAAGCAAAAAATTTCAGAATTGCACCGTGCAATGTGGAGATATTACTGTTTGTGCATTTACAATATTCATTGATTTTTGCCATTGAAAAACGTCCAGAAATGTTTGAAGCTACTGACTGAATGAAAGGAGCTGGCATCTCACTCTCTTTGAATCTTCTTTATCATGCTAGGATTAACAGGAAAAAGCTAAAAATTTCAGAATTGCACCGTGCAATGTGGAGATATTACTGTTTGTGCATTTACAATATTCATTGATTTTTGCCATTGAAAAACATGTTTTTCATATACCAGAAATGTTTGAAGCTACTGACTGAATGAAAGGAGCTGGCATCTCACTCTCTTTGAATCTTCTTTATCATGCTAGGATTAACAGGAAAAAGCAAAAATTTCAGAATTGCACCGTGCAATGTGGAGATATTACTGTTTGTGCATTTACAATATTCATTGATTTTTGCCATTGAAAAACATGTTTTTCATATACCAGAAATGTTTGAAGCTACTGACTGAATGAAAGGAGCTGGCATCTCACTCTCTTTGAATCTTCTTTATCATGCTAGGATTAGCAGGAAAAAGCAAAAAATTTCAGAATTGCACCTTGCAATGTGGAGATATTACTGTTTGTGCATTTACAATATTCATTGATTTTTGCCATTGAAAAACATGTTTTTCATATACCAGAAATGTTTGAAGCTACTGACTGAATGAAAGGAGCTGGCATCTCACTCTCTTTGAATCTTCTTTATCATGCTAGGATTAGCAGGAAAAGCTAAAAATTTCAGAATTGCACCTTGCAATGTGGAGATATTACTGTTGTGCATTTACAATATTCATTGATTTTTGCCATTGAAAAACATGTTTTTCATATACCAGAAATGTTTGAAGCTACTGACTGAATGAAAGGAGCTGGCATCTCACTCTCTTTGAATCTTCTTTATCATGCTAGGATTAGCAGGAAAAAGCTAAAAATTTCAGAATTGCACCGTGCAATGTGGAGATATTACTGTTTGTGCATTTACAATATTCATTGATTTTTGCCATTGAAAAACATGTTTTTCATATACCAGAAATGTTTGAAGCTACTGACTGAATGAAAGGAGCTGGCATCTCACTCTCTTTGAATCTTCTTTATCATGCTAGGATTAGCAGGAAAAAGCTAAAAATTTCAGAATTGCACCGTGCAATGTGGAGATATTACTGTTTGTGCATTTACAATATTCATTGATTTTTGCCATTGAAAAACATGTTTTTCATATACCAGAAATGTTTGAAGCTACTGACTGAATGAAAGGAGCTGGCATCTCACTCTCTTTGAATCTTCTTTATCATGCTAGGATTAGCAGGAAAAAGCAAAAAATTTCAGAATTGCACCGTGCAATGTGGAGATATTACTGTTTGTGCATTTACAATATTCATTGATTTTTGCCATTGAAAAACGTCCAGAAATGTTTGAAGCTACTGACTGAATGAAAGGAGCTGGCATCTCACTCTCTTTGAATCTTCTTTATCATGCTAGGATTAACAGGAAAAAGCTAAAAATTTCAGAATTGCACCGTGCAATGTGGAGATATTACTGTTTGTGCATTTACAATATTCATTGATTTTTGCCATTGAAAAACATGTTTTTCATATACCAGAAATGTTTGAAGCTACTGACTGAATGAAAGGAGCTGGCATCTCACTCTCTTTGAATCTTCTTTATCATGCTAGGATTAACAGGAAAAAGCAAAAAATTTCAGAATTGCACCGTGCAATGTGGAGATATTACTGTTTGTGCATTTACAATATTCATTGATTTTTGCCATTGAAAAACATGTTTTTCATATACCAGAAATGTTTGAAGCTACTGACTGAATGAAAGGAGCTGGCATCTCACTCTCTTTGAATCTTCTTTATCATGCTAGGATTAGCAGGAAAAAGCAAAAAATTTCAGAATTGCACCTTGCAATGTGGAGATATTACTGTTTGTGCATTTACAATATTCATTGATTTTTGCCATTGAAAAACATGTTTTTCATATACCAGAAATGTTTGAAGCTACTGACTGAATGAAAGGAGCTGGCATCTCACTCTCTTTGAATCTTCTTTATCATGCTAGGATTAGCAGGAAAAAGCTAAAAATTTCAGAATTGCACCTTGCAATGTGGAGATATTACTGTTTGTGCATTTACAATATTCATTGATTTTTGCCATTGAAAAACATGTTTTTCATATACCAGAAATGTTTGAAGCTACTGACTGAATGAAAGGAGCTGGCATCTCACTCTCTTTGAATCTTCTTTATCATGCTAGGATTAGCAGGAAAAAGCTAAAAATTTCAGAATTGCACCGTGCAATGTGGAGATATTACTGTTTGTGCATTTACAATATTCATTGATTTTTGCCATTGAAAAACATGTTTTTCATATACCAGAAATGTTTGAAGCTACTGACTGAATGAAAGGAGCTGGCATCTCACTCTCTTTGAATCTTCTTTATCATGCTAGGATTAGCAGGAAAAAGCTAAAAATTTCAGAATTGCACCGTGCAATGTGGAGATATTACTGTTTGTGCATTTACAATATTCATTGATTTTTGCCATTGAAAAACATGTTTTTCATATACCAGAAATGTTTGAAGCTACTGACTGAATGAAAGGAGCTGGCATCTCACTCTCTTTGAATCTTCTTTATCATGCTAGGATTAACAGGAAAAAGCAAAAAAATTCAGAATTGCACCTTGCAATGTGGAGATATTACTGTTTGTGCATTTACAATATTCATTGATTTTTGCCATTGAAAAACATGTTTTTCATATACCAGAAATGTTTGAAGCTACTGACTGAATGAAAGGAGCTGGCATCTCACTCTCTTTGAATCTTCTTTATCATGCTAGGATTAACAGGAAAAAGCTAAAAATTTCAGAATTGCACCGTGCAATGTGGAGATATTACTGTTTGTGCATTTACAATATTCATTGATTTTTGCCATTGAAAAACATGTTTTTCATATACCAGAAATGTTTGAAGCTACTGACTGAATGAAAGGAGCTGGCATCTCACTCTCTTTGAATCTTCTTTATCATGCTAGGATTAACAGGAAAAAGCTAAAAATTTCAGAATTGCACCTTGCAATGTGGAGATATTACTGTTTGTGCATTTACAATATTCATTGATTTTTGCCATTGAAAAACATGTTTTTCATATACCAGAAATGTTTGAAGCTACTGACTGAATGAAAGGAGCTGGCATCTCACTCTCTTTGAATCTTCTTTATCATGCTAGGATTAGCAGGAAAAAGCTAAAAATTTCAGAATTGCACCTTGCAATGTGGAGATATTACTGTTTGTGCATTTACAATATTCATTGATTTTTGCCATTGAAAAACATGTTTTCATATACCAGAAATGTTTGAAGCTACTGACTGAATGAAAGGAGCTGGCATCTCACTCTCTTTGAATCTTCTTTATCATGCTAGGATTAGCAGGAAAAAGCAAAAAATTTCAGAATTGCACCTTGCAATGTGGAGATATTACTGTTTGTGCATTTACAATATTCATTGATTTTTGCCATTGAAAAACGTCCAGAAATGTTTGAAGCTACTGACTGAATGAAAGGAGCTGGCATCTCACTCTCTTTGAATCTTCTTTATCATGCTAGGATTAACAGGAAAAAGCTAAAAATTTCAGAATTGCACCGTGCAATGTGGAGATATTACTGTTTGTGCATTTACAATATTCATTGATTTTTGCCATTGAAAAACATGTTTTTCATATACCAGAAATGTTTGAAGCTACTGACTGAATGAAAGGAGCTGGCATCTCACTCTCTTTGAATCTTCTTTATCATGCTAGGATTAACAGGAAAAAGCAAAAAATTTCAGAATTGCACCGTGCAATGTGGAGATATTACTGTTTGTGCATTTACAATATTCATTGATTTTTGCCATTGAAAAACATGTTTTTCATATACCAGAAATGTTTGAAGCTACTGACTGAATGAAAGGAGCTGGCATCTCACTCTCTTTGAATCTTCTTTATCATGCTAGGATTAGCAGGAAAAAGCTAAAAATTTCAGAATTGCACCGTGCAATGTGGAGATATTACTGTTTGTGCATTTACAATATTCATTGATTTTTGCCATTGAAAAACATGTTTTTCATATACCAGAAATGTTTGAAGCTACTGACTGAATGAAAGGAGCTGGCATCTCACTCTCTTTGAATCTTCTTTATCATGCTAGGATTAGCAGGAAAAAGCAAAAAATTTCAGAATTGCACCGTGCAATGTGGAGATATTACTGTTTGTGCATTTACAATATTCATTGATTTTTGCCATTGAAAAACATGTTTTTCATATACCAGAAATGTTTGAAGCTACTGACTGAATGAAAGGAGCTGGCATCTCACTCTCTTTGAATCTTCTTTATCATGCTAGGATTAGCAGGAAAAAGCAAAAAATTTCAGAATTGCACCTTGCAATGTGGAGATATTACTGTTTGTGCATTTACAATATTCATTGATTTTTGCCATTGAAAAACGTCCAGAAATGTTTGAAGCTACTGGCTGAATGAAAGGAGCTGGCATCTCACTCTCTTGAATCTTCTTTATCATGCTAGGATTAACAGGAAAAAGCTAAAAATTTCAGAATTGCACCGTGCAATGTGGAGATATTACTGTTTGTGCATTTACAATATTCATTGATTTTTGCCATTGAAAAACATGTTTTTCATATACCAGAAATGTTTGAAGCTACTGACTGAATGAAATGAAAGGAGCTGGCATCTCACTCTCTTTGAATCTTCTTTATCATGCTAGGATTAACAGGAAAAAGCTAAAAATTTCAGAATTGCACCGTGCTATGTGGAGATATTACTGTTTGTGCATTTACAATATTCATTGATTTTTGCCATTGAAAAACATGTTTTTCATATACCAGAAATGTTTGAAGCTACTGACTGAATGAAAGGAGCTGGCATCTCACTCTCTTTGAATCTTCTTTATCATGCTAGGATTAGCAGGAAAAAAGCTAAAAATTTCAGAATTGCACAGTGCAATGTGGAGATATTACTGTTTGTGCATTTACAATATTCATTGATTTTTGCCATTGAAAAACATGTTTTTCATATACCAGAAATGTTTGAAGCTACTGACTGAATGAAAGGAGCTGGCATCTCACTCTCTTTGAATCTTCTTTATCATGCTAGGATTAGCAGGAAAAAGCAAAAAATTTCAGAATTGCACCGTGCAATGTGGAGATATTACTGTTTGTGCATTTACAATATTCATTGATTTTTGCCATTGAAAAACATGTTTTTCATATACCAGAAATGTTTGAAGCTACTGACTGAATGAAAGGAGCTGGCATCTCACTCTCTTTGAATCTTCTTTATCATGCTAGGATTAGCAGGAAAAAGCAAAAAATTTCAGAATTGCACCTTGCAATGTGGAGATATTACTGTTTGTGCATTTACAATATTCATTGATTTTTGCCATTGAAAAACGTCCAGAAATGTTTGAAGCTACTGACTGAATGAAAGGAGCTGGCATCTCACTCTCTTTGAATCTTCTTTATCATGCTAGGATTAACAGGAAAAAGCTAAAAATTTCAGAATTGCACCGTGCAATGTGGAGATATTACTGTTTGTGCATTTACAATATTCATTGATTTTTGCCATTGAAAAACATGTTTTTCATATACCAGAAATGTTTGAAGCTACTGACTGAATGAAAGGAGCTGGCATCTCACTCTCTTTGAATCTTCTTTATCATGCTAGGATTAGCAGGAAAAAGCAAAAAATTTCAGAATTGCACCTTGCAATGTGGAGATATTACTGTTTGTGCATTTACAATATTCATTGATTTTTGCCATTGAAAAACATGTTTTTCATATACCAGAAATGTTTGAAGCTACTGACTGAATGAAAGGAGCTGGCATCTCACTCTCTTTGAATCTTCTTTATCATGCTAGGATTAGCAGGAAAAAGCTAAAAATTTCAGAAATGCACCGTGCAATGTGGAGATATTACTGTTTGTGCATTTACAATATTCATTGATTTTTGCCATTGAAAAACATGTTTTTCATATACCAGAAATGTTTGAAGCTACTGACTGAATGAAAGGAGCTGGCATCTCACTCTCTTTGAATCTTCTTTATCATGCTAGGATTAGCAGGAAAAAGCGAAAAATTTCAGAATTGCACCTTGCAATGTGGAGATATTACTGTTTGTGCATTTACAATATTCATTGATTTTTGCCATTGAAAAACATGTTTTTCATATACCAGAAATGTTTGAAGCTACTGACTGAATGAAAGGAGCTGGCATCTCACTCTCTTTGAATCTTCTTTATCATGCTAGGATTAGCAGGAAAAAGCAAAAAATTTCAGAATTGCACCTTGCAATGTGGAGATATTACTGTTTGTGCATTTACAATATTCATTGATTTTTGCCATTGAAAAACATGTTTTTCATATACCAGAAATGTTTGAAGCTACTGACTGAATGAAAGGAGCTGGCATCTCACTCTCTTTGAATCTTCTTTATCATGCTAGGATTAGCAGGAAAAAGCTAAAAATTTCAGAATTGCACCTTGCAATGTGGAGATATTACTGTTTGTGCATTTACAATATTCATTGATTTTTGCCATTGAAAAACATGTTTTTCATATACCAGAAATGTTTGAAGCTACTGACTGAATGAAAGGAGCTGGCATCTCACTCTCTTTGAATCTTCTTTATCATGCTAGGATTAACAGGAAAAAGCTAAAAATTTCAGAATTGCACCTTGCAATGTGGAGATATTACTGTTTGTGCATTTACAATATTCATTGATTTTTGCCATTGAAAAACGTCCAGAAATGTTTGAAGCTACTGACTGAATGAAAGGAGCTGGCATCTCACTCTCTTTGAATCTTCTTTATCATGCTAGGATTAACAGGAAAAAGCTAAAAATTTCAGAATTGCACCGTGCAATGTGGAGATATTACTGTTTGTGCATTTACAATATTCATTGATTTTTGCCATTGAAAA
Source organism: Phyllobates terribilis (assembly GCF_046119375.1). NCBI lineage: Eukaryota > Metazoa > Chordata > Amphibia > Anura > Dendrobatidae > Phyllobates > Phyllobates terribilis. The sequence goes on along the minus strand of NW_027366791.1, from coordinate 3,900 downwards.
ACATGTTTTTCATATACCAGAAATGTTTGAAGCTACTGACTGAATGAAAGGAGCTGGCATCTCACTCTCTTTGAATCTTCTTTATCATGCTAGGATTAACAGGAAAAAGCTAAAAATTTCAGAATTGCACCGTGCAATGTGGAGATATTACTGTTTGTGCATTTACAATATTCATTGATTTTTGCCATTGAAAAACATGTTTTTCATATACCAGAAATGTTTGAAGCTACTGACTGAATGAAAGGAGCTGGCATCTCACTCTCTTTGAATCTTCTTTATCATGCTAGGATTAGCAGGAAAAAGCAAAAAATTTCAGAATTGCACCGTGCAATGTGGAGATATTACTGTTTGTGCATTTACAATATTCATTGATTTTTGCCATTGAAAAACATGTTTTTCATATACCAGAAATGTTTGAAGCTACTGACTGAATGAAAGGAGCTGGCATCTCACTCTCTTTGAATCTTCTTTATCATGCTAGGAGTAGCAGGAAAAAGCTAAAAATTTCAGAATTGCACCGTGCAATGTGGAGATATTACTGTTTGTGCATTTACAATATTCATTGATTTTTGCCATTGAAAAACATGTTTTTCATATACCAGAAATGTTTGAAGCTACTGACTGAATGAAAGGAGCTGGCATCTCACTCTCTTTGAATCTTCTTTATCATGCTAGGATTAGCAGGAAAAAGCAAAAAATTTCAGAATTGCACCGTGCAATGTGGAGATATTACTGTTTGTGCATTTACAATATTCATTGATTTTTGCCATTGAAAAACATGTTTTTCATATACCAGAAATGTTTGAAGCTACTGACTGAATGAAAGGAGCTGGCATCTCACTCTCTTTGAATCTTCTTTATCATGCTAGGATTAGCAGGAAAAAGCAAAAAATTTCAGAATTGCACCTTGCAATGTGGAGATATTACTGTTTGTGCATTTACAATATTCATTGATTTTTGCCATTGAAAAACGTCCAGAAATGTTTGAAGCTACTGACTGAATGAAAGGAGCTGGCATCTCACTCTCTTTGAATCTTCTTTATCATGCTAGGATTAGCAGGAAAAAGCTAAAAATTTCAGAATTGCACCTTGCAATGTGGAGATATTACTGTTTGTGCATTTACAATATTCATTGATTTTTGCCATTGAAAAACATGTTTTTCATATACCAGAAATGTTTGAAGCTACTGACTGAATGAAAGGAGCTGGCATCTCACTCTCTTTGAATCTTCTTTATCATGCTAGGATTAACAGGAAAAAGCTAAAAATTTCAGAATTGCACCTTGCAATGTGGAGATATTACTGTTTGTGCATTTACAATATTCATTGATTTTTGCCATTGAAAAACGTTTCATATACCAGAAATGTTTGAAGCTACTGACTGAATGAAAGGAGCTGGCATCTCACTCTCTTTGAATCTTCTTTATCATGCTAGGATTAACAGGAAAAAGCTAAAAATTTCAGAATTGCACCGTGCAATGTGGAGATATTACTGTTTGTGCATTTACAATATTCATTGATTTTTGCCATTGAAAAACATGTTTTTCATATACCAGAAATGTTTGAAGCTACTGACTGAATGAAAGGAGCTGGCATCTCACTCTCTTTGAATCTTCTTTATCATGCTAGGATTAACAGGAAAAAGCTAAAAATTTCAGAATTGCACCGTGCAATGTGGAGATATTACTGTTTGTGCATTTACAATATTCATTGATTTTTGCCATTGAAAAACATGTTTTTCATATACCAGAAATGTTTGAAGCTACTGACTGAATGAAAGGAGCTGGCATCTCACTCTCTTTGAATCTTCTTTATCATGCTAGGATTAGCAGGAAAAAGCAAAAAATTTCAGAATTGCACCGTGCAATGTGGAGATATTACTGTTTGTGCATTTACAATATTCATTGATTTTTGCCATTGAAAAACATGTTTTTCATATACCAGAAATGTTTGAAGCTACTGACTGAATGAAAGGAGCTGGCATCTCACTCTCTTTGAATCTTCTTTATCATGCTAGGAGTAGCAGGAAAAAGCTAAAAATTTCAGAATTGCACCGTGCAATGTGGAGATATTACTGTTTGTGCATTTACAATATTCATTGATTTTTGCCATTGAAAAACATGTTTTTCATATACCAGAAATGTTTGAAGCTACTGACTGAATGAAAGGAGCTGGCATCTCACTCTCTTTGAATCTTCTTTATCATGCTAGGATTAGCAGGAAAAAGCAAAAAATTTCAGAATTGCACCGTGCAATGTGGAGATATTACTGTTTGTGCATTTACAATATTCATTGATTTTTGCCATTGAAAAACATGTTTTTCATATACCAGAAATGTTTGAAGCTACTGACTGAATGAAAGGAGCTGGCATCTCACTCTCTTTGAATCTTCTTTATCATGCTAGGATTAGCAGGAAAAAGCAAAAAATTTCAGAATTGCACCTTGCAATGTGGAGATATTACTGTTTGTGCATTTACAATATTCATTGATTTTTGCCATTGAAAAACGTCCAGAAATGTTTGAAGCTACTGACTGAATGAAAGGAGCTGGCATCTCACTCTCTTTGAATCTTCTTTATCATGCTAGGATTAACAGGAAAAAGCTAAAAATTTCAGAATTGCACCGTGCAATGTGGAGATATTACTGTTTGTGCATTTACAATATTCATTGATTTTTGCCATTGAAAAACATGTTTTTCATATACCAGAAATGTTTGAAGCTACTGACTGAATGAAAGGAGCTGGCATCTCACTCTCTTTGAATCTTCTTTATCATGCTAGGATTAGCAGGAAAAAGCAAAAAATTTCAGAATTGCACCTTGCAATGTGGAGATATTACTGTTTGTGCATTTACAATATTCATTGATTTTTGCCATTGAAAAACATGTTTTTCATATACCAGAAATGTTTGAAGCTACTGACTGAATGAATGGAGCTGGCATCTCACTCTCTTTGAATCTTCTTTATCATGCTAGGATTAGCAGGAAAAAGCTAAAAATTTCAGAAATGCACCGTGCAATGTGGAGATATTACTGTTTGTGCATTTACAATATTCATTGATTTTTGCCATTGAAAAACATGTTTTTCATATACCAGAAATGTTTGAAGCTACTGACTGAATGAAAGGAGCTGGCATCTCACTCTCTTTGAATCTTCTTTATCATGCTAGGATTAGCAGGAAAAAGCTAAAAATTTCAGAATTGCACCTTGCAATGTGGAGATATTACTGTTTGTGCATTTACAATATTCATTGATTTTTGCCATTGAAAAACATGTTTTTCATATACCAGAAATGTTTGAAGCTACTGACTGAATGAAAGGAGCTGGCATCTCACTCTCTTTGAATCTTCTTTATCATGCTAGGATTAGCAGGAAAAAGCTAAAAATTTCAGAATTGCACCTTGCAATGTGGAGATATTACTGTTTGTGCATTTACAATATTCATTGATTTTTGCCATTGAAAAACATGTTTTTCATATACCAGAAATGTTTGAAGCTACTGACTGAATGAAAGGAGCTGGCATCTCACTCTCTTTGAATCTTCTTTATCATGCTAGGATTAGCAGGAAAAAGCTAAAAATTTCAGAATTGCACCTTGCAATGTGGAGATATTACTGTTTGTGCATTTACAATATTCATTGATTTTTGCCATTGAAAAACATGTTTTCATATACCAGAAATGTTTGAAGCTACTGACTGAATGAAAGGAGCTGGCATCTCACTCTCTTTGAATCTTCTTTATCATGCTAGGATTAACAGGAAAAAGCTAAAAATTTCAGAATTGCACCTTGCAATGTGGAGATATTACTGTTTGTGCATTTACAATATCATTGATTTTTGCCATTGAAAAACGTCCAGAAATGTTTGAAGCTACTGACTGAATGAAAGGAGCTGGCATCT